>NW_027446617.1:0-50599 GCF_038048845.1 Mixophyes fleayi | reverse complement strand
TAATCATGAATCATGAATTGAATCATAAATTGAATCATGAATTGAATTTATGAATTGAATCATGAATCATGAATTGAATCATGAATCATGAATCATGAAACGAATCATGAATCATGAATTGAATCATGAATCATGAATCAAATCATGAATTTAATCATGAATTGAATCATTGAATCATGAATCATGAATTGAATCATGAATCATAAATTGAATCATGAATCATGAATCATGAATCATGAATTGAATCATGAATCATGAATCATGAATCGAATCATGAATCATGATTTAAGATTCATGAATCGAATCATAAATCATAAATCAAATCATGAGTCATGAATTGAATCAGGAATCGAATCATGAATTGAATCATCAATCATGAATCGAATCATAAATCATAAATCAAATCATGAGTCATGAATTGAATCAGGAATCGAATCATGAATTGAATCATCAATCATGAATCGAATCATAAATCATAAATCAAATCATGAGTCATGAATCATGAATCATGAATTATGAATCATGAATTGAATCATGAATCATGAATCATGAATCAAGAATCATGAATCGAATCATGAATCATGAATTGAATCAAGAATCATGAATCATGAATCATGAATCATGAATTAAATCATGAATTGAATCATGAATCATGAATTGTATCATGAATCATGAATCATGAATTTAATCATGAATCATGAATCATAATTGGAATCATGAATTTAATCATGAATCATGAATCGAATCATGAATCAAATCATGAATTGAATCATGAATCGAATCATGAATTCAATCATGAATCATGAATTCAATCATGAATCATGAATTCAATCATGAATCATGAATCATGAACCATGAATTGAATCATGAATCATGAATCACGAATCGAATCATGAATCATGATTTAAGAATCATGAATCAAATCATGAATCATGAATCATGAATTATGAATCATGAATTATGAATCATAAATCATGAATTGAATCATGAATCATGAATACTGAATGGATTCATGAATCATGAATTGAATCATGAATCATGAATTGAATCATAAATTAAATTATGAATTGAATCATGAATTGAATCATGAATCATGATTTGAATCATGAATCATGAATTATGAATTGAATCATGAATCATAAATCGAATCATGATTCATGAATTGAATCAGGAATCGAATCATGAATTGAATCATAAATCATGAATCATGAATTGAATTATGAATCATGAATAATGAATTGAATCATGAATCATGATTTGAATCATGAATTGAATCATGAATCATGAATCATGATTTGAATCATGAATTGAATCATGAATCATAAATCATGAATTGAATCATGAACCATGAATCATGAATTGAATTAAATCATGAATTGAATCAAGAATCATGAATCATGAATTATGAATCATGAATTCAATCATGAATCATGAATCATGAATAATGAATCATGAATAATGAATCATGAATTAAATCATGAATTAAATCATGAATCATGAATCATAAAATGAAGCATGAATCATGAATTATGAATTGAATCATGAATCATGAATCGAATCATGAATCATGAAGCATGAATTATAAATCATGAATCATGAATACTGAATGGAATTATGAATCATGAATCATGAATTGAATCATGAATCATGAATCATAAATTGAATCATGAATCATGAATCATGAATTGAATCATGAATTGAAACATGAATCATGAATTGAATCATAAATCATGAATCATGAATTGAATCATGAATCATGAATCGAATCATGAATCATGAATTGAATCATGAATCATGAATCATGAATCATGAATCATGAATTATGAATCATGAATTGAATCATGAAACATTAATCGAATCATGAATTAAATCATGAATTGAATCAAGAATCATGAATCATGAATTGAAACATGAATCATGAATCATGAATTGAAACATGAATCATGAATCATGAATTTATTCATGAATCATGAATCATGAATCGAATCATGAATTATGAATGTAATCATGAATCATGAATCATGAATCTAATCATGAATCATGAATCAAATCATGAATTGAATCATGAATTGAATCATGAATCATGAATTGAATCATGAATCATGAATCATGAATCATGAATCTTGAATTGAATCATGAATCATGAATCATGAATCGAATCATGAATCATGATTTAAGAATCATGAATCGAATCATGAATCATGAATTGAATCATGAATCATGAATTAAATCATAAATTGAATCATGAATTGAATTTATGAATTCAATCATGAATCATGATATGAATCATGAATCATGAATCATGAATCGAATCATGAATCATGAATTGAATCATGAATCATGAATCAAATCATGAATTTAATCATGAATTGAATCATGAATTGAATCATGAATCATGAATTGAATCATGAATCATGAATTGAATCATGAATCATGAATCATGAATCGAATCATGAATCATGATTTAAGATTCATGAATCGAATCATAAATCATAAATCAAATCATGAGTCATGAATTGAATCAGGAATCGAATCATGAATTGAATCATCAATCTTGAATCGAATCATAAATCATAAATCAAATCATGAGTCATGAATTGAATCAGGAATCGAATCATGATTGAATCATCAATCATGAATCGAATCATAAATCATAAATCAAATCATGAGTCATGAATCATAAATCATGAATAAGAATCATGAATTGAATCATGAATCATGAATCATGAATCAAGAATCATGAATCGAATCATGAATCATGAATTGAATCAAGAATCATGAATCATGAATTATGAATAATGAATTGAATCATGAATCATAATTCATGAATCATGAATCATGAATTAAATCATGAATTGAATCATGAATCATGAATTGTATCATGAATCATGAATCATGAATTTAATCATGAATCATGAATCATAATTGGAATCATGAATTTAATCATGAATCATGAATCGAATCATGAATCAAATCATGAATTGAATCATGAATCGAATCATGAATTCAATCATGAATCATGAATTCAATCATGAATCATGAATCATGAACCATGAATTGAATCATGAATCATGAATCATGAATCGAATCATGAATCATGATTTAAGAATCATGAATCGAATCATGAATCATGAATTATGAATCATGAATTATGAATCATGAATCATGAATTGAATCATGAATCATGAATACTGAATGGATTCATGAATCATGAATTGAATCATGAATCATGAATTGAATCATGAATCATGAATTGAATCATAAATTGAATTATGAATTGAATCATGAATTGAATCATGAATCATGATTTGAATCATGAATCATGAATTATGAATTGAATCATGAATCATAAATCAAATCATGATTCATGAATTGAATCAGGAATCGAATCATGAATTGAATCATAAATCATGAATCATGAATTGAATTATGAATCATGAATAATGAATTGAATCATGAATCATGATTTGAATCATGAATTGAATCATGAATCATGAATCATGATTTGAATCATGAATTGAATCATGAATCATAAATCATGAATTGAATCATGAACCATGAATCATGAATTGAATTAAATCATGAATTGAATCATGAATCATGAATCATGAATCATGAATTAAATCATGAATCGAATCATAAATCATGAATTGAATCAAGAATCATGAATCATGAATTATGAATCATGAATTCAATCATGAATCATGAATCATGAATTAAATCATGAATCATGAATCATAAAATGAAGCATGAATCATGAATTATGAATTGAATCATTAATCATGAATCGAATCATGAATCATGAAGCATGAATTATAAATCATGAATCATGAATACTGAATGGAATTATGAATCATGAATCATGAATTGAATCATGAATCATGAATCATAAATTGAATCATGAATCATGAATCATGAATTGAATCATGAATTGAAACATGAATCATGAATTGAATCATGAATCATGAATCATGAATTGAATCATGAATCATGAATCGAATCATGAATCATGAATTGAATCATGAATCATAAATCATGAATCATGAATCATGAATTATGAATCATGAATTGAATCATGAAACATTAATCGAATCATGAATTAAATCATGAATTGAAACAAGAATCATGAATCATGAATTGAAACATGAATCATGAATCATGAATTGAAACATGAATCATGAATCATGAATTTATTCATGAATCATGAATCATGAATCGAATCATGAATTATGAATGTAATCATGAATCATGAATCATGAATCTAATCATGAATCATGAATCAAATCATGAATTGAATCATGAATTGAATCATGAATCATGAATTGAATCATGAATCATGAATTAAATCATGAATCATGAATCATGAATCATGAATCTTGAATTGAATCATGAATCATGAATCATGAATCGAATCATGAATCATGATTTAAGAATCATGAATCGAATCATGAATCATGAATTGAATCATGAATCATGAATTGAATCATAAATTGAATCATGAATTGAATTTATGAATTGAATCATGAATCATGATATGAATCATGAATCATGAATCATGAATCGAATCATGAATCATGAATTGAATCATGAATCATGAATCAAATCATGAATTTAATCATGAATTGAATCATGAATTGAATCGTGAATCATGAATTGAATCATGAATCATGAATTGAATCATGAATCATGAATCATGAATCGAATCATGAATCATGATTTAAGATTCATGAATCGAATCATAAATCATAAATCAAATCATGAGTCATGAATTGAATCAGGAATCGAATCATGATTGAATCATCAATCTTGAATCGAATCATAAATCATAAATCAAATCATGAGTCATGAATTGAATCAGGAATCGAATCATGAATTGAATCATCAATCATGAATCGAATCATAAATCATAAATCAAATCATGAGTCATGAATCATAAATCATGAATTAAGAATCATGAATTGAATCATGAATCATGAATCATGAATCAAGAATCATGAATCGAATCATGAATCATGAATTGAATCAAGAATCATGAATCATGAATTATGAATAATGAATTGAATCATGAATCATAATTCATGAATCATGAATCATGAATTAAATCATGAAATGAATCATGAATCATGAATTGTATCATGAATCATGAATCATGAATTTAATCATGAATCATGAATCATAATTGGAATCATGAATTTAATCATGAATCATGAATCGAATCATGAATCAAAATATTGAATTGAATCATGAATCGAATCATGAATTCAATCATGAATCATGAATTCAATCATGAATCATGAATCATGAACCATGAATTGAATCATGAATCATGAATTATGAATCGAATCATGAATCATGATTTAAGAATCATGAATCGAATCATGAATCATGAATCATGAATTATGAATCATGAATTATGAATCATGAATCATGAATTGAATCATGAATCATGAATACTGAATGGATTCATGAATCATGAATTGAATCATGAATCATGAATTGAATCATGAATCATGAATTGAATCATAAATTGAATTATGAATTGAATCATGAATTGAATCATGAATCATGATTTGAATCATGAATCATGAATTATGAATTGAATCATGAATCATAAATCAAATCATGATTCATGAATTGAATCAGGAATCGAATCATGAATTGAATCATAAATCATGAATCATGAATTGAATTATGAATCATGAATAATGAATTGAATCATGAATCATGATTTGAATCATGAATTGAATCATGAATCATGAATCATGATTTGAATCATGAATTGAATCATGAATCATAAATCATGAATTGAATCATGAACTAATGAATCATGAATTGAATTAAATCATGAATTGAATCATGAATCATGAATCATGAATCATGAATTAAATCATGAATCGAATCATAAATCATGAATTGAATCAAGAATCATGAATCATGAATTATGAATCATGAATTCAATCATGAATCATGAATCATGAATAATGAATCATGAATAATGAATCATGAATTAAATCATGAATTAAATCATGAATCATGAATCATAAAACGAAGCATGAATCATAAATTAAATCATGAATTAAATCATGAATCATGAATCATAAAATGAAGCATGAATCATGAATTATGAATTATGAATTGAATCATGAATCATAAATTGAATCATGAATCATGAATCATGAATTGAATCATGAATCATGAATTGAATCATGAATCATGAATCATGAATCATGAATCATGAATCATTAATGATAAATTGAATCATGAATCATGAATCATGAATTGAATCATGAATTGTATCATGAATCATGAATTGAATCATGAATCATGAATTGAATCATGAATCATGAATCGAATCATTAATAAATAATCATGAATCGAATCATGAAATATGAATTGAATCATGAATCATAAATCATAAATTAAATCTTGAATCATGAATTGAATCATGAATCATGAATTGAATCATGAATTGAATCATGAATTGAATCATGAATCATTAATTGAATTATGAATCATGAATTGAATCATGAATCATGGATTGAATCATAAATCATGAATCATGAATCATAAATCATGAATTGAATTATGAATCATGAATCCTGAATCGAATCATGAATCATGATTTAAGAATCATGAATCGAATCATGAATACTGAATGGAATCATGAATCATGAATTTAATCATTAATTGAATCATGAATTGAATCATGAATCATGAATTGAATCAGGAATCATGAATCATGAATTGATTCATGAATCATGAATGGATTCATGAATTGTGAATTAAATCATGAATCATGAATCATGAATTGAATCATGAATCATGAATCATGAATTGAATCATGAATCATGAATTATAATCTGAATCATGAGTCATGAATTGAATCATGAATCATGATTTCAAAATCATGAATCAAATAATGAATCATGAATTGAATCATGAATCATGAATCGAATCATAAATCATGAATCATGAATTATGAATCATGAATCATAAATTGAATCATGAATAATGAATTGAATCATGAATCATGAATCATGAATCGAATCATGAATCATGATTTAAGAATCATGAATCGAATCATGAATCATGAATTGAATCATGAATCATGAATCATGAATTGAATCATGAATTGAATCATGAATCATGAATTATAATTTGAATCATGAGTCATGAATTGAATCAGGAATCGAAGCATGAATTGATTCATGAATCATGAATTGAATCATGAATCGTGAATTAAATCATGAATCATGAATCATGAATTGAATCATAAATCATGAATCATGAATTGAATCATGAATTGAATCATGAATCATGAATCATGAATCTTGAATCATGAATCATAAATTGAATCATGAATCATGAATTGAATCATGAATTGAATCATGAATCATGAATTGAATCATGAAATGAATCATGAATCATGAATCGAATCATGAATCATGAATTGAATCATGAATTGAATCATAAGATATGAATTGAATCATGATTTGAATCATGAATCATGAATCGAATCATATATCATGATTTAAAAATCATGAATCAAATCATAATTCATGAATTGAATCATGAATCATGAATCATGAATCGAATCATGAATCATGAATCATGAATTATGAATCGAATCATGAATCATGATTTAAGAATCATGAATCGAATCATGAATCATGAATTGAATCATGAATCATGAATTATAAATCATGAATCATGAATTGAATCATGAATCATGAATCATGAATTATGAATTGAATCATGAATCATGAATTGAATCCTGAATCATGAAACATGAATCGAATCATAAATCATGATTTAAGAATCATGAATCGAATCATGAATCATGAATCATGAATCATGAATCATGAATCATGAATTGAATCATGAATCATGAATCATGAATCGAATCATGAATCATGAAGCATGAATTATAAATCATGAATCATGAATTCTGAATGGAATCATGAATCATGAATCATGAATTGAGTCATCAATCATGAATCATAAATTGAATCATGAATCATGAATCATGAATTGAATCATGAATCATGAATCATGAATTGAATCATGAATCATGAAACATGAATCGAATCATGAATCATGATTTAAGAATCATGAATCGAATCATGAATCATGAATCGAATCATGAATCATGATTTAAGAATCATGAATCGAATCATGAATCATGAATCGAATCATGAATCATGAATCATGAATCATGAATCATGAATTGAATCATGAATCATGAATCATGAATCGAATCATGAATCATGAAGCATGAATTATAAATCATGAATCATGAATACTGAATGGTATTATGAATCATGAATCATGAATTGAATCATGAATCATGAATCATAAATTGAATCATGAATCATGAATTGAATCATGAATTAAATCATGAATCATGAATTGAATCATAAATCATGAATCATGAATTGAATCATGAATCATGAATCATGAATTGAATTATGAATCATGAATAATGAATTGAATCATGAATCATGATTTGAATCATGAATCGAATCATGAATCATGAATCAAGAATCAAGAATCGAATCATGAATCATGAATTGAATCATGAATCATAAATCATGAATTGAATCATGAATCATGAATTGAATCATGAATCATGAATCATGAATCATGAATCATGAATTATGAATCATGAATTGAATCATGAAACATTAATCGAATCATGAATTAAATCATGAATTGAATCAAGAATCATGTATCATGAATTGAAACATGAATCATGAATCATGAATTTATTCATGAATCATGAATCATGAATCAAATCATGAATCATGAATTTAATCATGAATCATGAATCTAATCATGAATCATGAATCAAATCATGAATTGAATCATGAATTGAATCATGAATCATAAATTGAATCATGAATCATGAATTGAATCATGAATCATGAGTCATGAAACATGAATTGAATCATGAATCATGAATCATGAATCATGAATCAAATCATGAATCATGATTTAAGAATCATGAATCGAATCATGAATCATGATTTAAGAATCATGAATCGAATCATGAATCATGATTTGAATCATGAATCATGAATTATGAATTGAATCATGAATCATAAATCGAATCATGATTCATGAATTGAATCAGGAATCGAATCATGAATTGAATCATAAATCATGAATCATGAATTGAATTATGAATCATGAATAATGAATTGAATCATGAATCATGATTTGAATCATGAATTGAATCATGAATCATAAATCATGAATTGAATCATGAACCATGAATCATGAATTATGAATCATGAATTCAATCATGAATCATGAATCATGAATAATGAATCATGAATAATGAATCATGAATAATGAATCATGAATTAAATCATGAATTAAATCATGAATCATGAATCATAAATTGAATCATGAATCATGAATCATGAATTGAATCATGAATTGAATCATGAATCATGAATTGAATCATGAATCATGAATCATGAATCATGAATGATAAATTGAATCATGAATCATGAATCATGAATTGAATCATGAATTGAATCATGAATCATGAATTGAATCATGAATCATGAATTGAATCATGAATCATGAATCATGAATCGAATCATTAATAAATAATCATGAATCGAATCATGAAATATGAATTGAATCATGAATCATAAATCATAAATTGAATCTTGAATCATGAATTGAATCATGAATCATGAATCATGAATCAAATCATGAATTGAATCATGAATTGAATCATGAATTGAATCATGAATCATTAATTGAATTATGAATCATGAATTGAATCATGAATCATGGATTGAATCATGAATCATGAATCATGAATCATGAATAATGAATCATGAATCATGAATCATGAATTGAATTATGAATCATGAATCCTGAATCAAATCATGAATCATGATTTAAGAATCATGAATCGAATCATGAATACTGAATGGAATCATGAATCATGAATTTAATCATGAATTGAATCATGAATCATGAATTGAATCATGAATCATGAATCATGAATTGATTTATGAATCATGAATGGATTCATGAATCATGAATTAAATCATGAATCATGAATCATGAATTGAATCAGGAATCATGAATCATGAATTGAATCATGAATAATGAATTGAATCATGAATCGTGAATTAAATCATGAATCATGAATTGAATCATAAATCATGAATCATGAATTGAATCATGAATTGAATCATGAATCATGAATCTTGAATCATGAATCATAAATTGAATCATGAATCATGAATTGAATCATAAATTGAATCATGAATCATGAATTGAATCATGAAATGAATCATGAATCATGAATCGAATCATGAATCATGAATTGAATCATGAATTGAATCATAAGTCATGAATTGAATCATGATTTGAATCATGAATCATGAATCGAATCATGAATCATGATTTAAAAATCATGAATCAAATCATGAATCATGAATTGAATCATGAATCATGAATCATGAATTATGAATCATGAATCATGAATTGAATCATGAATAATGAATTGATTCATGAATCATGAATCATGAATCGAATCATGAATCATGATTTAAGAATCATGAATCGAATCATGAATCATGAATTGAATCATGAATAATGAATTGAATCATGAATCATGAATCATGAATCGAATCATGATTTAAGAATCATGAATCGAATCATGAATCATGAATTGAATCATGAATCATGAATCATGAATTATAAATCATGAATCATGAATTGAATCATCAATCATGAATCATGAATTGAATCATGAATCATGAAACATGAATCGAATCATGAATCATGATTTAAGAATCATGAATCGAATCATGAATCATGAATCATGAATTGAATCATGAATCATGAATTATAATTTGAATCATGAGTCATGAATTGAATCAGGAATCAAATCATGAATTGATTCATGAATCATGAATTGAATCATGAATCGTGAATTAAATCATGAATCATGAATCATGAATTGAATCATAAATCATGAATCATGAATTGAATCATGAATTGAATCATGAATCATGAATCTTGAATCATGAATCATAAATTGAATCATGAATCATGAATTGAATCATGAATTGAATCATGAATCATGAATTGAATCATGAAATGAATCATGAATCATGAATCGAATCATGAATCATGAATTGGATCATGAATTGAATCATAAGATATGAATTGAATCATGATTTGAATCATGAATCATGAATCGAATCATGAATCATGATTTAAAAATCATGAATCAAATCATGAATCATGAATTGAATCATGAATCATGAATCGAATCATGAATCATGAATCATGAATTATGAATCATGAATCATGAATCGAATCATAAATCATAAATCAAATCATGAGTCATGAATTGAATCAGGAATCGAATCATGAATTGAATCATGAATCATGAATTGAATCATGAATCGTGAATTGAATCATGAATCATGAATCATGAATCATGAATTGAATCATGAATCATGAATTATAATTTGAATCATGAGTCATGAATTGAATCAGGAATCGAATCATGAATTGATTCATGAATCATGAATTGAATCATGAATCGTGAATTAAATCATGAATCATGAATCATGAATTGAATCATAAATCATGAATCATGAATTGAATCATGAATTGAATCATGAATCATGAATCTTGAATCATGAATCATAAATTGAATCATGAATCATGAATTGAATCATGAATTGAATCATGAATCATGAATCATGAATTGAATCATGAATTGAATCATGAATCATGAATCTTGAATCATGAATCATAAATTGAATCATGAATCATGAATTATAATTTGAATCATAAATCATGAATCATGAATTGAATCATGAATTGAATCATGAATCATGAATCTTGAATCATGAATCATAAATTGAATCATGAATCATGAATTGAATCATGAATTGAATCATGAATCATGAATTGAATCATGAAATGAATCATGAATCATGCATCGAATCATGAATCATGAATTGAATCATGAATTGAATCATAAGATATGAATTGAATCATGATTTGAATCATGAATCATGAATCGAATCATGAATCATGATTTGAATCATGAATCATGAATCAAATCATGAATCATGAATTGAATCATGAATCATGAATCATGAATCATGAATTGAATCATGAATCATGAATCATGAATCGAATCATGAATCATGAATCATGAATTATGAATCATGAATCATGAATTGAATCATGAATAATGAATTGAATCATGAATCATGAATCATGAATCGAATCATGAATCATGATTTAAGAATCATGAATTGAATCATGAATCATGAATTGAATCATGAATCATGAATCATGAATTATAAATCATGAATCATGAATTGAATCATGAATCATGAATCATGAATTATGAATCATGAATTATGAATTGAATCATGAATCATGAATTGAATCATGAATCATGAATTGAATCATGAATCATGAAACATGAATCAAATCATAAATCATGATTTAAGAATCATGAATCGAATCATGAATCATGAATCATGAATCATGAATTGAATCATGAATCATGAATCGAATCATGAATCATGAAGCATGAATTATAAATCATGAATCATGAATTCTGAATGGAATCATGAATCATGAATCATGAATTGAGTCATCAATCATGAATCATAAATTGAATCATGAATCATGAATTGAATCATGAATCATGAATCATGAATTGAATCATGAATCATGAAACATGAATCGAATCATGAATCATGATTTAAGAATCATGAATCGAATCATGAATCATGAATCGAATCATGAATCATGAATCATGAATCATGAATCATGAATTGAATCATGAATCATGAATCATGAATCGAATCATGAATCATGAAGCATGAATTATAAATCATGAATCATGAATACTGAATGGTATTATGAATCATGAATCATGAATTGAATCATGAATCATGAATCATAAATTGAATCATGAATCATGAATCATGAATTGAATCATGAATTAAATCATGAATCATGAATTGAATCATGAATCATGAATCATGAATTGAATCATGAATCATGAATCATGAATTGAATCATGAATCATGAATCATGAATCGAATCATGAATCATAAATCAAGAATCAAAACTCGAATCATGAATCATGAATTGAATCATGAATCATAAATCATGAATTGAATCATGAATCATGAATTGAATCATGAATCATGAATCATGAATCATGAATCATGAATTATGAATCATGAATTGAATCAAGAATCATGAATCATGAATTGAAACATGAATCATGAATTTATTCATGAATCATGAATCATGAATCGAATCATGAATCATGAATTTAATCATGAATCATGAATCTAATCATGAATCATGAATCAAATCATGAATTGAATCATGAATTGAATCATGAATCATAAATTGAATCATGAATCATGAATTGAATCATGAATCCTGAATCATGAATCATGAATCATGAATTGAATCATGAATCATGAATCATGAATCATGAATCGAATCATGAATCATGATTTAAGAATCATGAATCGAATCATGAATCATGAATCGAATCATGAATCATGAATTGAATCATAAATTGATTCATGAATTGAATTTATGAATTGAATCATGAATCATGAATTGAATCATGAATCATGAATCATGAATTGAATCATGAATTGAATCATGAATCATAAATCAAATCATGAATTTAATCATGAATTGAATCATGAATTGAATCATGAATCATGAATTGAATCATGAATCATAAATTGAATCATGAATCATGAATCATGAATCATGAATTGAATCATGAATCATGAATCATGAATCGAATCATGAATCATGATTTAAGATTCATGAATCGAATCATAAATCATAAATCAAATCATGAGTCATGAATTGAATCAGGAATCAAATCATGAATTGAATCATCAATCATGAATCGAATCATAAATCATAAATCAAATCATGAGTCATGAATTGAATCAGGAATCGAATCATGAATTGAATCATCAATCATGAATCGAATCATAAATCATAAATCAAATCATGAGTCATGAATCATGAATCATGAATTATGAATCATGAATTTAATCATGAATCATGAATCATGAATCAAGAATCATGAATCATGAATTGAATCAAGAATCATAATTCATGAATCATGAATCATGAATTAAATCATGAATTGAATCATGAATCATGAATTGTATCATGAATCATGAATCATGAATTTAATCATGAATCATGAATCATAATTGGAATCATGAATTTAATCATGAATCATGAATCGAATCATAAATCAAATCATGAATTATGAATCATGAATCATGAATTGAATCATGAATCATGAATACTGAATGGATTTATGAATCATGAATTGAATCATGAATCATGAATTGAATCATAAATTAAATTATGAATTGAATCATGAATCATGATTTGAATCATGAATCATGAATTATGAATTGAATCATGAATCATAAACCGAATCATGATTCATGAATTGAATCAGGAATCGAATCATGAATTGAATCATAAATCATGAATCATGAATTGAATTATGAATCATGGATAATGAATTGAATCATGAATCATGATTTGAATCATGAATTGAATCATGAATCATGAATCATGATTTGAATCATGAATCATGAATTCTGAATGGAATCATGAATCATGAATCATGAATTGAGTCATCAATCATGAATCATAAATTGAATCATGAATCATGAATCATGAATTGAATCATGAATCATGAAACATGAATCGAATCATGAAACATGAATCGAATCATGAATCATGATTTAAGAATCATGAATCGAATCATGAATCATGAATCATGAATCATGAATTGAATCATGAATCATGAATCATATCATGAATCATGAAGCATGAATTATAAATCATGAATCATGAATACTGAATGGAATTATGAATCATGAATCATGAATTGAATCATGAATCATGAATCATAAATTGAATCATGAATCATGAATCATGAATTGAATGATGAATCATGAATTGAATCATGAATCATGAATCATGAATCATGAATCAAGAATCATGAATCGAATCATGAATTATGAATTGAATCATGAATCATAAATCATGAATTGAATCATGAATCATAAATTGAATCATGAATCATGAATCAAGAATCATGAATCGAATCATGAATCATAAATTGAATCAAGAATCATGAATCATGAATTATGAATCATGAATTGAATCATGAAACATGAATCGAATCATGAATTAAAACATGAATTGAATCAAGAATCATGAATCATGAATTGAAACATGAATCATGAATCATGAATTTATTCATGAATCATGAATCATGAATCGAATCATGAATCATGAATTTAATCATGAATCATGAATCATGAATCTAATCATGAATCAAATCATGAATTGAATCATGAATTGAATCATGAATCATGAATTGAATCATGAATTGAATCATGAATCATGAATCATGAATCATGAATCGAATCATGAATCATGATTTAAGAATCATGAATCATGATTTAAGAATCCTGAATCGAATCATGAATCATGAATTGAATCATAAATTGAATCATGAATCATGAATTGAATTATAAATTGAATCATGAATTGAATTTATGAATTGAATCATGAATCATGAATTGAATCATGAATTATGAATTATGAATTGAATCATGAATCATGAATTGAATCATGAATCATGAATCATGAATCGAATCATGAATCATGAATTGAATCATGAATCATGAATCATGAATTGAATTATGAATCATGAATAATGAATTGAATCATGAATCATGATTTGAATCATGAATTGAATCATGAATCATGATTTGAATCATGAATTGAATCATGAATCATAAATCATGAATTGAATCATGAACCATGAATCATGAATCATGAATCATGAATTAAATCATGAATCGAATCATAAATCATGAATTGAATCAAGAATCATGAATCATGAATTATGAATCATGAATTCAATCATGAATCATGAATCATGAATAATGAATCATGAATAATGAATCATGAATTAAATCATGAATTAAATCATGAATCATGAATCATAAAATGAAGCATGAATCATGAATTATGAATTGAATCATGAATCATAAATTGAATCATGAATCATGAATCATGAATTGAATCATGAATTGAATCATGAATCATGAATTGAATCATGAATCATGAATCATGAATCATGAATCATGAATGATAAATTGAATCATGAATCATGAATTGAATCATGAATTGAATCATGAATCATGAATTGAATCATGAATCATGAATTGAATCATGAATCATGAATTGAATCATGAATCATGAATCATGAATCGAATCATTAATAAATAATCATGAATCGAATCATGAAATATGAATTGAATCATAAATCATAAATCATAAATTGAATCTTGAATCATGAATTGAATCATGAATCATGAATCATGAATCAAATCATGAATTGAATCATGAATTGAATCATGAATTGAATCATGAATTGAATTATGAATCATGAATTGAATCATGAATCATGGATTGAATCATGAATCATGAATCATGAATTGAATTATGAATCATGAATCCTGAATCAAATCATGAATCATGATTTAAGAATCATGAATCGAATCATGAATACTGAATGGAATCATGAATCATGAATTTAATCATGAATTGAATCATGAATTGAATCATGAATCATGAATTGAATCATGAATCATAAATCATGAATTGATTCATGAATACTGAATGGAATCATGAATCATGAATTTAATCATGAATTGAATCATGAATTGAATCATGAATCATGAATTGAATCATGAATCATGAATCATGAATTGATTCATGAATCATGAATGGATTCATGAATCATGAATTAAATCATGAATCATGAATCATGAATTGAATCAGGAATCATGAATCATGAATTGAATCATGAATCATGAATTGAATCATGAATTGTGAATTAAATCATGAATCATGAATTGAATCATAAATCATGAATCATGAATTGAATCATGAATTAAATCATGAATCATGAATCTTGAATCAAGAATCATAAATTGAATCATGAATCATGAATCATGAATCAAATCATGAATTGAATCATGAATTGAATCATGAATTGAATCATGAATTGAATTATGAATCATGAATTGAATCATGAATCATGGATTGAATCATGAATCATGAATCATGAATTGAATTATGAATCATGAATCCTGAATCAAATCATGAATCATGATTTAAGAATCATGAATCGAATCATGAATACTGAATGGAATCATGAATCATGAATTTAATCATGAATTGAATCATGAATTGAATCATGAATCATGAATTGAATCATGAATCATAAATCATGAATTGATTCATGAATACTGAATGGAATCATGAATCATGAATTTAATCATGAATTGAATCATGAATTGAATCATGAATCATGAATTGAATCATGAATCATGAATCATGAATTGATTCATGAATCATGAATGGATTCATGAATCATGAATTAAATCATGAATCATGAATCATGAATTGAATCAGGAATCATGAATCATGAATTGAATCATGAATCATGAATTGAATCATGAATTGTGAATTAAATCATGAATCATGAATTGAATCATAAATCATGAATCATGAATTGAATCATGAATTAAATCATGAATCATGAATCTTGAATCAAGAATCATAAATTGAATCATGAATCATGAATTGAATCATAAATTGAATCATGAATCATGAATTGAATCATGAAATGAATCATGAATCATGAATCGAATCATGAATCATGAATTGAATCATGAATTGAATCATAAGTCATGAATTGAATCATGATTTTAATCATGAATCATGAATCGAATCATGAATCATGAATTGAATCATGAATCATGAATCATGAATCGAATCATGAATCATGAATCATAAAATGAAGCATGAATCATGAATTATGAATTGAATCATGAATCATAAATTGAATCATGAATCATGAATCATGAATTGAATCATGAATTGAATCATGAATCATGAATTGAATCATGAATCATGAATCATGAATCATGAATGATAAATTGAATCATGAATCATGAATCATGAATTGAATCATGAATTGAATCATGAAACATGAATCGAATCATGAATTAAATCATGAATTGAATCAAGAATCATGAATCGAATCATGAATCATAAATTGAATCAAGAATCATGAATCATGAATTATGAATCATGAATTGAATCATGAAACATGAATCGAATCATGAATTAAATCATGAATTGAATCAAGAATCATGAATCATGAATTGAAACATGAATCATGAATCATGAATTTATTCATGATTCATGAATCGAATCATGAATCATGAATTTAATCATGAATCATGAATCATGAATCTAATCATGAATCAAATCATGAATTGAATCATGAATTGAATCATGAATCATGAATTGAATCATGAATCATGAATTGAATCATGAATCATGAATCGAATCATGAATCATGATTTAAGAATCATGAATCACGATTTAAGAATCCTGAATCGAATCATGAATCATGAATTGAATCATAAATTGAATCATGAATCATGAATTGAATTATAAATTGAATCATGAATTGAATTTATGAATTGAATCATGAATCATGAATTGAATCATGAATTATGAATTATGAATTGAATCATTAATCATGAATTGAATCATGAATCATGAATCATGAATCGAATTATGAATCATGAATTGAATCATGAATCATGAATCATGAATTGAATTATGAATCATGAATAATGAATTGAATCATGAATCATGATTTGAATCATGAATTGAATCATGAATCATGAATCATGATTTGAATCATGAATTGAATCATGAATCATAAATCATGAATTGAATCATGAACCATGAATCATGAATCATGAATCATGAATTAAATCATGAATCGAATCATAAATCATGAATTGAATCAAGAATCATGAATCATGAATTATGAATCATGAATTCAATCATGAATCATGAATCATGAATAATGAATCATGAATAATGAATCATGAATTAAATCATGAATTAAATCATGAATCATGAATCATAAAATGAAGCATGAATCATGAATTATGAATTGAATCATGAATCATAAATTGAATCATGAATCATGAATCATGAATTGAATCATGAATTGAATCATGAATCATGAATTGAATCATGAATCATGAATCATGAATCATGAATCATGAATGATAAATTGAATCATGAATCATGAATCATGAATTGAATCATGAATTGAATCATGAATCATGAATTGAATCATGAATCATGAATTGAATCATGAATCATGAATTGAATCATGAATCATGAATCATGAATCGAATCATTAATAAATAATCATGAATCGAATCATGAAATATGAATTGAATCATGAATCATAAATCATAAATCGAATCTTGAATCATGAATTGAATCATGAATCATGAATCATGAATCAAATCATGAATTGAATCATGAATTGAATCATGAATTGAATTATGAATCATGAATTGAATCATGAATCATGGATTGAATCATGAATCATGAATCATAAATTGAATTATGAATCATGAATCCTGAATCAAATCATGAATCATGATTTAAGAATCATGAATCGAATCATGAATACTGAATGGAATCATGAATCATGAATTTAATCATGAATTGAATCATGAATTGAATCATGAATCATGAATTGAATCATGAATCATGAATCATGAATTGATTCATGAATCATGAATGGATTCATGAATCATGAATTAAATCATGAATCATGAATCATGAATCATGAATCATGAATCATGAATCATGAATCATGAATTGAATTATGAATCATGAATCCTGAATCAAATCATGAATCATGATTTAAGAATCATGAATCGAATCATGAATACTGAATGGAATCATGAATCATGAATTTAATCATGAATTGAATCATGAATTGAATCATGAATCATGAATTGAATCATGAATCATGAATCATGAATAGATTCATGAATCATGAATGGATTCATGAATCATGAATTAAATCATGAATCATGAATCATGAATTGAATCATGAATCATGAATCATGAATTGAATCATGAATCATGAATTGAATCATGAATCGTGAATTAAATCATGAATCATGAATTGAATCATAAATCATGAATCATGAATTGAATCATGAATTAAATCATGAATCATGAATCTTGAATCAAGAATCATAAATTGAATCATGAATCATGAATTGAATCATAAATTGAATCATGAATCATGAATTGAATCATGAAATGAATCATGAATCATGAATCGAATCATGAATCATGAATTGAATCATGAATTGAATCATAAGTCATGAATTGAATCATGATTTTAATCATGAATCATGAATCGAATCATGAATCATGATTTAATAATCATGAATCAAATCATGAATCATGAATTGAATCATGAATCATGAATCATGAATCGAATCATGAATCATGAATCATAAAATGAAGCATGAATCATGAATTATGAATTGAATCATGAATCATAAATTGAATCATGAATCATGAATTGAATCATGAATTGAATCATGAATCATGAATTGAATCATGAATCATGAATCATGAATCATGAATCATGAATGATAAATTGAATCATGAATCATGAATCATGAATTGAATCATGAATTGAATCATGAATCATGAATTGAATCATGAATCGTGAATTGAATCATGAATCATGAATCATGAATCGAATCATTAATAAATAATCATGAATCGAATCATGAAATATGAATTGAATCATGAATCATAAATCATAAATTGAATCTTGAATCATGAATTGAATCATGAATCATGAATCATGAATCAAATCATGAATTGAATCATGAATTGAATCATGAATTGAATCATGAATTGAATTATGAATCATGAATTGAATCATGAATCATGGATTGAATCATGAATCATGAATCATGAATTGAATTATGAATCATGAATCCTGAATCAAATCATGAATCATGATTTAAGAATCATGAATCGAATCATGAATACTGAATGGAATCATGAATCATGAATTTAATCATGAATTGAATCATGAATTGAATCATGAATCATGAATTGAATCATGAATCATGAATTGATTCATGAATCATGAATGGATTCATGAATCATGAATTAAATCATGAATCATGAATCATGAATTGAATCATGAATCATGAATCATGAATTGAATCATGAATCATGAATTGAATCATGAATCGTGAATTAAATCATGAATCATGAATTGAATCATAAATCATGAATCATGAATTGAATCATGAATTAAATCATGAATCATGAATCTTGAATCATGAATCATAAATTGAATCATGAATCATGAATTGAATCATAAATTGAATCATGAATCATGAATTGAATCATGAAATGAATCATGAATCATGAATCGAATCATGAATCATGAATTGAATCATGAATTGAATCATAAGTCATGAATTGAATCATGATTTTAATCATGAATCATGAATCGAATCATGAATCATGATTTAATAATCATGAATCAAATCATGAATCATGAATTGAATCATGAATCATGAATCGAATCATGAATCATGATTTAATAATCATGAATCAAATCATGAATCATGAATTGAATCATGAATCATGAATCATGAATCGAATCATGAATCATGAATCATGAATTATGAATCATGAATCATGAATTGAATCATGAATAATGAATTGATTCATGAATCATGAATCATGAATCGAATCATGAATCATGATTTAAGAATCATGAATCGAATCATGAATCATGAATTGAATCATGAATAATGAATTGAATCATGAATCATGAATCGAATCATGATTTAAGAATCATGAATCGAATCATGAATCATGAATTGAATCATGAATCATGAATCATGAATTATAAATCATGAATCATGAATTGAATCATGAATCATGAATCATGAATTGAATCATGAATCATGAAACATGAATCGAATCATGAATCATGATTTAAGAATCATGAATCGAATCATGAATCATGAATCATGAATTGAATCATGAATCATGAATTCTGAATGGAATCATGAATCATGAATCATGAATTGAGTCATCAATCATGAATCATAAATTGAATCACGAATCATGAATTGAATCATGAATCATGAAACATGAATCGAATCATGAATCATGATTTAAGAATCATGAATCGAATCATGAATCATGAATCATGAATCATGAATTGAATCATGAATCATGAATCGTATCATGAATCATGAAGCATGAATTATAAATCATGAATCATGAATACTGAATGGAATTATGAATCATGAATCATGAATTGAATCATGAATCATGAATCATAAATTGAATCATGAATCATGAATCATGAATTGAATCATGAATCATGAATTGAATCATGAATCATGAATCATGAATCATGAATCAAGAATCATGAATCGAATCATGAATCATGAATTGAATCATGAATCATAAATCATGAATTGAATCATGAATCATAAATTGAATCATGAATCATGAATCAAGAATCATGAATCGAATCATGAATCATAAATTGAATCAAGAATCATGAATCATGAATTATGAATCATGAATTGAATCATGAAACATGAATCGAATCATGAATTAAATCATGAATTGAATCAAGAATCATGAATCATGAATTGAAACATGAATCATGAATCATGAATTTATTCATGAATCATGAATCATGAATCGAATCATGAATCATGAATTTAATCATGAATCATGAATCATGAATCTAATCATGAATCATGAATCAAATCATGAATTGAATCATGAATTGAATCATGAATCATGAATTGAATCATGAATCATGAATTGAATCATGAATCATGAATCATGAATCCTGAACTGAATTATGAATCATGAATCATGAATCATGAATCATGAATCGAATCATGAATCATGATTTAAGAATCATGAATCATGATTTAAGAATCCTGAATCGAATCATGAATCATGAATTGAATCATAAATTGAATCATGAATCATGAATTGAATCATAAATTGAATCATGAATTGAATTTATGAATTGAATCATGAATCATGAATTGAATCATGAATTATGAATTATGAATTGAATCATGAATCATGAATTGAATCATGAATCATGAATCATGAATCAAATCATGAATCATGAATTGAATCATGAATCATGAATCATGAATTGAATTATGAATCATGAATAATGAATTGAATCATGAATCATGATTTGAATCATGAATTGAATCATGAATCATGAATCATGATTTGAATCATGAATTGAATCATGAATCATAAATCATGAATTGAATCATGAACCATGAATCATGAATCATGAATCATGAATTAAATCATGAATCGAATCATAAATCATGAATTGAATCAAGAATCATGAATCATGAATTATGAATCATGAATTCAATCATGAATCATGAATAATGAATCATGAATAATGAATCATGAATTAAATCATGAATTAAATCATGAATCATGAATCATAAAATGAAGCATGAATCATGAATTATGAATTGAATCATGAATCATAAATTGAATCATGAATCATGAATTGAATCATGAATTGAATCATGAATCATGAATTGAATCATGAATCATGAATCATGAATCATGAATCATGAATGATAAATTGAATCATGAATCATGAATCATGAATTGAATCATGAATTGAATCATGAATCATGAATTGAATCATGAATCATGAATTGAATCATGAATCATGAATTGAATCATGAATCATGAATCATGAATCGAATCATTAATAAATAATCATGAATCGAATCATGAAATATGAATTGAATCATGAATCATAAATCATAAATTGAATCTTGAATCATGAATTGAATCATGAATCTTGAATCATGAATTGAATCATGAATCATGAATCATGAATCAAATCATGAATTGAATCATGAATTGAATCATGAATTGAATCATGAATTGAATTATGAATCATGAATTGAATCATGAATCATGGATTGAATCATGAATCATGAATCATGAATCATGAATCATGAATTGAATTATGAATCATGAATCCTGAATCAAATCATGAATCATGATTTAAGAATCATGAATCGAATCATGAATACTGAATGGAATCATGAATCATGAATTTAATCATGAATTGAATCATGAATTGAATCATGAATCATGAATTAAATCATGAATCATGAATCATGAATTGATTCATGAATCATGAATGGATTCATGAATCATGAATTAAATCATGAATCATGAATCATGAATTGAATCATGAATCATGAATCATGATTTGAATCATGAATCATGAATTGAATCATGAATCGTGAATTAAATCATGAATCATGAATTGAATCATAAATCATGAATCATGAATTGAATCATGAATTAAATCATGAATCATGAATCTTGAATCATGAATCATAAATTGAATCATGAATCATGAATTGAATCATAAATTGAATCATGAATCATGAATTGAATCATGAAATGAATCATGAATCATGAATCGAATCATGAATCATGAATTGAATCATGAATTGAATCATAAGTCATGAATTGAATCATGATTTTAATCATGAATCATGAATCGAATCATGAATCATGATTTAATAATCATGAATCAAATCATCAATCATGAATTGATTCATCAATCATGAATCATGAATCGAATCATGAATCATGAATCATGAATTATGAATCATGAATCATGAATTGAATCATGAATAATGAATTGATTCATGAATCATGAATCATGAATCGAATCATGAATCATGATTTAAGAATCATGAATCGAATCATGAATCATGAATTGAATCATGAATAATGAATTGAATCATGAATCATGAATCATGAATTATAAATCATGAATCATGAATTGAATCATGAATCATGAATCATGAATTGAATCATGAATCATGAAACATGAATCGAATCATGAATCATGATTTAAGAATCATGAATCGAATCATGAATCATGAATCATGAATTGAATCATGAATCATGAATTCTGAATGGAATCATGAATCATGAATTGAGTCATCAATCATGAATCATAAATTGAATCATGAATCATGAATCATGAATTGAATCATGAATCATGAAACATGAATCGAATCATGAATCATGATTTAAGAATCATGAATCATGAATCATGAATCATGAATTGAATCATGAATCATGAATCGTATCATGAATCATGAAGCATGAATTATAAATCATGAATCATGAATACTGAATGGAATTATGAATCATGAATCATGAATTGAATCATGAATCATAAATTGAATCATGAATCATGAATCATGAATTGAATCATGAATCATGAATTGAATCATGAATCATGAATCATGAATCATGAATCAAGAATCATGAATCGAATCATGAATCATGAATTGAATCATGAATCATAAATCATGAATTGAATCATGAATCATAAATTGAATCATGAATCATGAATCAAGAATCATGAATTGAATCATGAATCATAAATTGAATCAAGAATCATGAATCATGAATTATGAATCATGAATTGAATCATGAAACATGAATCGAATCATGAATTAAATCATGAATTGAATCAAGAATCATGAATCATGAATTGAAACATGAATCATGAATTTATTCATGAATCATGAATCATGAATCGAATCATGAATCATGAATTTAATCATGAATCATGAATCATGAATCTAATCATGAATCATGAATCAAATCATGAATTGAATCATGAATTGAATCATGAATCATGAATTGAATCATGAATCATGAATTGAATCATGAATCATGAATCATGAATCATGAACTGAATCATGAATCATGAATCATGAATCATGAATCATGAATCGAATCATGAATCATGATTTAAGAATCATGAATCATGATTTAAGAATCCTGAATCGAATCATGAATCATGAATTGAATCATAAATTGAATCATGAATCATGAATTGAATCATAAATTGAATCATGAATTGAATTTATGAATTGAATCATGAATCATGAATTGAATCATGAATTATGAATTATGAATTGAATCATGAATCATGAATTGAATCATGAATCATGAATCATGAATCGAATCATGAATCATGAATTGAATCATGAATCATGAATCAAATCATGAATTTAATCATGAATTGAATCATGAATTGAATCATGAATCATGAATTGAATCATGAATCATGAATCATGAATCATGAATTGAATCATGAATCATGAATCATATCATGAATCATGATTTAAGAATCATGAATCGAATCATAAATCATAAATCAAATCATGAGTCATGAATTGAATCAGGAATCGAATCATGAATTGAATCATGAATCATGAATCGAATCATAAATCATAAATCAAATCATGAGTCATGAATTGAATCAGGAATCGAATCATGAATTGAATCATGAATCATGAATTGAATCATAAATCGTGAATTGAATCATGAATCATGAATCATGAATCATGAATTGAATCATGAATCATGAATTATGAATCATGAATTGAATCATGAATCATGAATCATGAATTGAATCATGAATTGAATCATGAATTGAATCATGAATCATGAATCATGAATTGAATCATGAATCATAAATTGAATCATGAATTAAATCATTAATCATGAATCATAAATTGAATCATGAATTAAATCATTAATCATGAATCATGAATTGAATCATGAATCATGAATCATGAATTGAATCATTATTCATGAATCATGAATCGATTCATGAAACATGAATTGAATCATGAATCATGAATCATAAATCGAATCATGAGTCATGAATTGAATCAGGAATCGAATCATGAATTGAATCATGAATCATGAATTGAATCATGAATCGTGAATTGAATCATGAATCATGAATCATGAATTGAATCATGAATCATGAATTATGAATAATGAATCATGAATTGAATCATGAATCATAATTCATGAATCATGAATCATGAATTGAATCATGAATCATGAATCATGAATTGAATCATGAATTGAATCATGAATTGAATCATGAATCATTAATCATGAATTGAATCATGAATAATGAATCATGATCATGAATCATAAATTGAATCATGAATCATGAATTGAATCATAAATTGAATCATGAATCATGAATCATAAATTGAATCATGAATCATGAATAATGAATCGAATCATGAATCATGAATCAAGAATCATGAATCGAATCATGAATCATGAATTGAATCAAGAATCATGAATCATGAATCATGAATTATGAATCATGAATTGAATCATGAATCATGAATTGAATCATGAATCATGAATCATGAATTTAATCATGAATCATGAATCATAATTGGAATCATGAATCATGAATTTAATCATGAATCATGAATCGAATCATGAATCATGAATCAAATCATGAATTGAATCATGAATCGAATCATGAATTCAATCATGAATCATGAATTCAATCATGAATCATGAACCATGAATTGAATCATGAATCATGAATCGAATCATGAATCATGAATTTAATCATGAATCATGAATCATGAATCTAATCATGAATCATAAATCAAATCATGAATTGAATCATGAATTGAATCATGAATCATGAATTGAATCATGAATCATGAATTGAATCATGAATCATGAATCATGAATCATGAATTGAATCATGAATCATGAATCATGAATCATGAATCATGAATCGAAACATGAATCATGATTTAAGAATCATGAATCATGATTTAAGAATCCTGAATCGAATCATGAATCATGAATTGAATCATGAATCATGAATTGAATCATAAATTGAATCATGAATTGAATTTATGAATTGAATCATGAATCATGAATTGAATCATGAATTATGAATTATGAATTGAATCATGAATCATGAATTGAATCATGAATCATGAATCATGAATCGAATCATGAATCATGAATTGAATCATGAATCATGAATCAAATCATGAATTTAATCATGAATTGAATCATGAATTGAATCATGAATCATGAATTGAATCATGAATCATGAATCATGAATCATGAATTGAATCATGAATCATGAATCATGAATCAAATCATGAATCATGATTTAAGAATCATGAATCGAATCATAAATCATAAATCAAATCATGAGTCATGAATTGAATCAGGAATCGAATCATGAATTGAATCATGAATCATGAATCGAATCATAAATCATAAATCAAATCATGAGTCATGAATTGAATCAGGAATCGAATCATGAATTGAATCATGAATCATGAATTGAATCATAAATCGTGAATTGAATCATGAATCATGAATCATGAATCATGAATTGAATCATGAATCATGAATTGAATCATGAATCATGAATTATGAATCATGAATTGAATCATGAATCATGAATCATGAATTGAATCATGAATTGAATCATGAATTGAATCATGAATCATGAATCATGAATTGAATCATGAATCATGAATCATAAATTGAATCATGAATTAAATCATTAATCATGAATCATGAATTGAATCATGAATCATGAATCATGAATTGAATCATTAATCATGAATCATGAATCGATTCATGAAACATGAATTGAATCATGAATCATGAATCATAAATCGAATCATGAGTCATGAATTGAATCAGGAATCGAATCATGAATTGAATCATGAATCATGAATTGAATCATGAATCGTGATCTGAATCATGAATCATGAATCATGAATTGAATCATGAATCATGAATTATGAATCATGAATCATGAATTGAATCATGAATCATAATTCATGAATCATGAATCATGAATTGAATCATGAATCATGAATTGAATCATGAATTGAATCATGAATCATGAATCATGAATTGAATCATGAATAATGAATCATGATCATGAATCATAAATTGAATCATGAATCATGAATTGAATCATAAATTGAATCATGAATCATGAATCATGAATTGAATCATAAATTGAATCATGAATCATGAATCATGAATTGAATCATGAATCATGAATCATGAATAATGAATCGAATCATGATTTATGAATCAAGAATCATGAATCGAATCATGAATCATGAATTGAATCAAGAATCATGAATCATGAATTATGAATCATGAATTGAATCATGAATCATGAATTGAATCATGAATCATGAATCATGAATTTAATCATGAATCATGAATCATAATTGGAATCATGAATCATGAATTTAATCATGAATCATGAATCGAATCATGAATCATGAATCAAATTATGAATTGAATCATGAATCGAATCATGAATTCAATCATGAATCATGAATTCAATCATGAATCATGAACCATGAATTGAATCATGAATCATGAATCATGAATCGAATCATGAATCATGATTTAAGAATCAAGAATTGAATCATGAATCATGAATCATGAAATGAATCATGAATCATGAATCATGAATCAAATCATGAATCATGAATCATGAATTATGAATCATGAATTATGAATAATGAATCATGAATTGAATCATGAATCATGAATACTTAATGGAATCATGAATCATGAATTGAATCATGAATCATGAATTGAATCATAAATTGAATTATGAATTGAATCATGAATTAAATCATGAATCATGATTTGAATCATGAATCATGAATCATGAATTGAATCATGAATCATAAATTGAATCATGATTCATGAATTGAATCAGAAATCGAATCATGAATTAAATCATAAATCATGAATCATGAATTGAATCATGAATAAAGAATTGAATCATGAATCATAAATTGAATCATGATTCATGAATTGAATCAGAAATCGAATCATGAATTAAATCATAAATCATGAATCATGAATTGAATCATGAATAAAGAATTGAATCATGAATCATGATTTGAATCATGAATTGAATCATGAATCATAAATCATGATTTGAATCATGAATCATGAATCATGAATCATAAATTGAATCATGAATCATGAATTGAATCATGAATCATAAATCATGAATTGAATCATGAATCATGAATCATGAATCATGAATTATGAATTGAATCATGAATAATGAATAATGAATCATGAATCATAAATTGAATCATGAATCATGAATTGAATCATGAATTGAATCATGAATCATGAATTGAATCATGAATCATGAATCATGAATCATATATTGAATCATGAATCATGAATCATGAATCGAATCATGAATCATGAATCAAGAATCATGAATCGAATCATGAATCATGAATTGAATCAAGAATCATGAATCATGAATTATGAATAATGAATTGAATCTTGAATCATAATTCATGAATCATGAATCATGAATTAAATCATGAATTGAATCATGAATCATGAATTGAATCATGAATCATGAATCATGAATTTAATCATGAATCATGAATCATAATTGGAATCATGAATTTAAGAATGAATCATGAATCGAATCATGAATCATGATTCAAATCATGAATTGAATCATGAATCGAATCATGAATTCAATCATGAATCATGAATTCAATCATGAATCATGAATTCAATCATGAATCATGAACCATGAATTGAATCATGAATAATGAATCATGATTTAAGAATCAAGAATTGAATCATGAATCATGAATTATGAATCATGAATTATGAATCATGAATCATGAATTGAATCATGAATCATGAATACTGAATGGAATCATGAATCATGAATTGAATCATGAATCATGAATTGGATCATAAATTGAATTATGAATTGAATCATGAATTGAATCATGAATCATGATTTGAATCATGAATCATGAATTATGAATTGAATCATGAATCATAAATCGAATCATGACTCATGAATTGAATCAGGAATCGAATCATGAATTAAATCATAAATCATGAATCATGAATTGAATCATGAATCATGATTTGAATCATGAATTGAATCATGAATCATGATTTGAATCATGAATCATGAATCATGAATCATGAATCATGAATTGAATCATGAATTGAATCATGAATCATAAATCATGAATTGAATCATGAACCATGAATCATGAATTGAATTAAATCATGAATTGAATCATGAGTCATGAATCATGAATCATGAATCATGAATTAAATCATGAATCGAATCATAAATCATGAATTGAATCAAGAATCATGAATCATGAATTATGAATCATGAATTCAATCATGAATCATGAATCATGAATAATTAATCATGAATAATGAATCATGAATTAAATCATGAATTAAATCATGAATCATGAATAATAAATTGAAGCATGAATCATGTATCATGAATCATGAATTGAATCATGAATTGAATCATGAATAATGAATTGAATCATGAATCATGAATCATGAATCATGAATCATGAATAATAAATTGAATCATGAATCATGAATTGAATCATGAATTGAATCATGAATCATGAATTGAATCATGAATCATGAATTGAATCATGAATCATGAATCATAAATCATAAATTGAATCTTGATTCATGAATTGAATCATGAATCATGAATCATGAATCATGAATCAAATCATGAATTGAATCATGAATTGAATCATGAATTGAATCATGAATCATTAATTGAATTCTGAATCATGAATTGAATCATGAATCATGGATTGAATCATGAATCATGAATCATGAATCATGAATTGAATTATTAATCATGAATCCTGAATCGAATCATGAATCATGATTTAAGAATCATGAATCGAATCATGAATACTGAATGGAATCATGAATCATGAATTTAATCGTGAATTGAATCATGAATTGAATCATGAATCATGAATTGAATCATGAATCATGAATTATGAATTGAATCATGAATACTGAATGGAATCATGAATCATGAATTTAATCATGAATTGAATCATGAATCATGAATTGAATCATGAATCATGAATTATGAATTGAATCATGAATCATGAATCTTAAATCGAATCATGAATCATAAATTGAATCATGAATCATGAATTGAATCATGAATCGAATCATGAATCATGAATTATGAATCATGAATTATGTATCATGAATTATGAATCATGAATCATGAATTGAATCATGATTCATGAATACTGAATGGAATCATGAATTGAATCATGAATCATGAATTTAATCATGAATCATGAATTATGAATTGATTCATGAATCATAAATCGAATCATAATTCATGAATTGAATCAGGAATTGAGTCATGAATTGAATCATAAATTATGAATCATGAATTGAATCATGAATCATGAATCATGAATCATGAATCATGAATTGAATCATGAATCATGAATTGAATCATGAATCATGAATCATGAATTGAATCATGAATCATGAATTATGAATTCTGAATTGAATCATGAAACATGAATCATGAATTATGAATCATGATTTGAATCATGAATTGAATCATGAATCTTGATTTGAATCATGAATCATAAATTGAACCATGAATCATGAACTGAATCATGAATCATGAATCATGAACCATGAATTGAATCATGAATCATGAATCGAATCATGAATCATGAATCATGAATTATGAATCATGAATTATGAATCATGAATCATGAATTGAATCATGAATCATGAATTGAATCATAAATTGAATTATGAATTGAATCATGAATTGAATCATGAATCATGATTTGAATCATGAATCATGAATTATGAATTGAATCATGAATCATAAATCGAATCATGATTCATGAATTGAATCAGGAATCGAATCATGAATTGAATCATAAATCATGAATCATGAATTGAATCATGAATCATGAATAATGGATTGAATCATAAATCATGATTTGAATCATGAATTGAATCATGAATCATGAATTGAATCATGAATTGAATCCTAAATCATGAATCATGAATTGAATTATGAATCATGAATAATGAATTGAATCATGAATCATGATTTGAATCATGAATTGAATCATGAATCATGAATTATTATTTGAATCATGAATTGAATCATGAATCATAAATCATGAATTGAATCATGAACCATGAATCATGAATTGAATTAAATCATGAATTGAATCATGAATCATGAATCATGAATTAAATCATGAATCGAATCATAAATCATGAATTGAATCAAGAATCATGAATCATGAATTATGAATCATGAATTCAATCATGAATCATGAATCATGAATAATGAATCATGAATAATGAATCATGAATTAAATCATAAATTAAATCATGAATCATGAATCATGAATTGAATCATGAATCATGAAACATGAATCGAATCATGAATCATGATTTAAGAATCATGAATCGAATCATGAATCATGAATCATGAATCATGAATCATGAATTGAATCATGAATCATGAATCGTATCATGAATCATGAAGCATGAATTATAAATCATGAATCATGAATACTGAATGGAATTATGAATCATGAATCATGAATTGAATCATGAATCATGAATCATAAATTGAATCATGAATCATGAATCATGAATTGAATCATGAATCATGAATTGAATCATGAATCATGAATCATGAATCATGAATCAAGAATCATGAATCGAATCATGAATCATGAATTGAATCATGAATCATAAATCATGAATTGAATCATGAATCATAAATTGAATCATGAATCATGAATCAAGAATCATGAATCGAATCATGAATCATGAATTGAATCAAGAATCATGAATCATGAATTATGAATCATGAATTGAATCATGAAACATGAATCGAATCATGAATTAAATCATGAATTGAATCAAGAATCATGAATCATGAATTGAAACATGAATCATGAATTTATTCATGAATCATGAATCATGAATCGAATCATGAATCATGAATTTAATCATGAATCATGAATCATGAATCTAATCATGAATCATGAATCAAATCATGAATTGAATCATGAATTGAATCATGAATCATGAATTGAATCATGAATCATGAATTGAATAATGAATCATGAATCATGAATCATGAATTGAATCATGAATCATGAATCATGAATCATGAATCATGAATCGAATCATGAATCATGATTTAAGAATCATGAATCAAATCATGAATCATGAATCATGAATCAAATCATGAATCATGATTTAAGAATCATGAATCGAATCATGAATCATGAATCATGAATCATGAATCATGAATTGAATCATGAATCATGAATCATGAATCGTATCATGAATCATGAAGCATGAATTATAAATCATGAATCATGAATACTGAATGGAATTATGAATCATGAATCATGAATTGAATCATGAATCATGAATCATAAATTGAATCATGAATCATGAATCATGAATTGAATCATGAATCATGAATTGAATCATGAATCATGAATCATGAATCATGAATCATGAATCAAGAATCATGAATCGAATCATGAATCATGAATTGAATCATGAATCATAAATCATGAATTGAATCATGAATCATAAATTGAATCATGAATCATGAATCAAGAATCATGAATCGAATCATGAATCATGAATTGAATCAAGAATCATGAATCATGAATTATGAATCATGAATTGAATCATGAAACATGAATCGAATCATGAATTAAATCATGAATTGAATCAAGAATCATGAATCATGAATTGAAACATGAATCATGAATTTATTCATGAATCATGAATCATGAATCGAATCATGAATCATGAATTTAATCATGAATCATGAATCATGAATCTAATCATGAATCATGAATCAAATCATGAATTGAATCATGAATTGAATCATGAATCATGAATTGAATCATGAATCATGAATTGAATAATGAATCATGAATCATGAATCATGAATTGAATCATGAATCATGAATCATGAATCATGAATCATGAATCGAATCATGAATCATGATTTAAGAATCATGAATCATGATTTAAGAATCCTGAATCGAATCATGAATCATGAATTGAATCATGAATCATGAATTGAATCATAAATTGAATCATGAATTGAATTTCTGAATTGAATCATGAATCATGAATTGAATCATGAATCATGAATTGAATCATGAATCATGAATCATGAATCATGAATTGAATCATGAATCATGAATCATGAATCAAATCATGAATCATGATTTAAGAATCATGAATCGAATCATAAATCATAAATCAAATTATGAGTCATGAATTGAATCAGGAATCGAATCATGAATTGAATCATGAATCATGAATCGCATCATAAATCATAAATCAAATCATGAGTCATGAATTGAATCAGGAATCATGAATTGAATCATGAATTGAATCATGAATCATGAATTGAATCATGAATCATGAATCATGAATCATATATTGAATCATGAATCATGAATCATGAATCGAATCATGAATCATGAATCAAGAATCATGAATCGAATCATGAATCATGAATTGAATCAAGAATCATGAATCATGAATTATGAATAATGAATTGAATCTTGAATCATAATTCATGAATCATGAATCATGAATTAAATCATGAATTGAATCATGAATCATGAATTGAATCATGAATCATGAATCATGAATTTAATCATGAATCATGAATCATAATTGGAATCATGAATTTAAGAATGAATCATGAATCGAATCATGAATCATGATTCAAATCATGAATTGAATCATGAATCGAATCATGAATTCAATCATGAATCATGAATTCAATCATGAATCATGAATTCAATCATGAATCATGAACCATGAATTGAATCATGAATAATGAATCATGATTTAAGAATCAAGAATTGAATCATGAATCATGAATCATGAATCGAATCATGAATCATGAATCATGAATTATGAATCATGAATTATGAATCATGAATCATGAATTGAATCATGAATCATGAATACTGAATGGAATCATGAATCATGAATTGAATCATGAATCATGAATTGGATCATAAATTGAATTATGAATTGAATCATGAATTGAATCATGAATCATGATTTGAATCATGAATCATGAATTATGAATTGAATCATGAATCATAAATCGAATCATGACTCATGAATTGAATCAGGAATCGAATCATGAATTAAATCATAAATCATGAATCATGAATTGAATCATGAATCATGATTTGAATCATGAATTGAATCATGAATCATGATTTGAATCATGAATCATGAATCATGAATCATGAATTGAATCATGAATTGAATCATGAATCATAAATCATGAATTGAATCATGAACCATGAATCATGAATTGAATTAAATCATGAATTGAATCATGAGTCATGAATCATGAATCATGAATCATGAATTAAATCATGAATCGAATCATAAATCATGAATTGAATCAAGAATCATGAATCATGAATTATGAATCATGAATTCAATCATGAATCATGAATCATGAATAATTAATCATGAATAATGAATCATGAATTAAATCATGAATTAAATCATGAATCATGAATAATAAATTGAAGCATGAATCATGAATCATGAATCATGAATTGAATCATGAATTGAATCATGAATAATGAATTGAATCATGAATCATGAATCATGAATCATGAATCATGAATAATAAATTGAATCATGAATCATGAATTGAATCATGAATTGAATCATGAATCATGAATTGAATCATGAATCATGAATTGAATCATGAATCATGAATCATAAATCATAAATTGAATCTTGATTCATGAATTGAATCATGAATCATGAATCATGAATCATGAATCAAATCATGAATTGAATCATGAATTGAATCATGAATTGAATCATGAATCATTAATTGAATTCTGAATCATGAATTGAATCATGAATCATGGATTGAATCATGAATCATGAATCATGAATCATGAATTGAATTATTAATCATGAATCCTGAATCGAATCATGAATCATGATTTAAGAATCATGAATCGAATCATGAATACTGAATGGAATCATGAATCATGAATTTAATCGTGAATTGAATCATGAATTGAATCATGAATCATGAATTGAATCATGAATCATGAATTATGAATTGAATCATGAATACTGAATGGAATCATGAATCATGAATTTAATCATGAATTGAATCATGAATTGAATCATGAATCATGAATTGAATCATGAATCATGAATTATGAATTGAATCATGAATCATGAATCTTAAATCGAATCATGAATCATAAATTGAATCATGAATCATGAATTGAATCATGAATCGAATCATGAATCATGAATTATGAATCATGAATTATGTATCATGAATTATGAATCATGAATCATGAATTGAATCATGATTCATGAATACTGAATGGAATCATGAATTGAATCATGAATCATGAATTTAATCATGAATCATGAATTATGAATTGATTCATGAATCATAAATCGAATCATAATTCATGAATTGAATCAGGAATCGAGTCATGAATTGAATCATAAATTATGAATCATGAATTGAATCATGAATCATGAATCATGAATCATGAATTGAATCATGAATCATGAATTGAATCATGAATCATGAATCATGAATTGAATCATGAATCATGAATTATGAATTCTGAATTGAATCATGAAACATGAATCATGAATTATGAATCATGATTTGAATCATGAATTGAATCATGAATCTTGATTTGAATCATGAATCATGAATCATAAATTGAACCATGAATCATGAACTGAATCATGAATCATGAATCATGAACCATGAATTGAATCATGAATCATGAATCGAATCATGAATCATGAATCATGAATTATGAATCATGAATTATGAATCATGAATCATGAATTGAATCATGAATCATGAATACTGAATGGAATCATGAATCATGAATTGAATCATGAATCATGAATTGAATCATAAATTGAATTATGAATTGAATCATGAATTGAATCATGAATCATGAATTATGAATTGAATCATGAATCATAAATCGAATCATGATTCATGAATTGAATCAGGAATCGAATCATGAATTGAATCATAAATCATGAATCATGAATTGAATCATGAATCATGAATAATGGATTGAATCATAAATCATGATTTGAATCATGAATTGAATCATGAATCATGAATTGAATCATGAATTGAATCCTAAATCATGAATCATGAATTGAATTATGAATCATGAATAATGAATTGAATCATGAATCATGATTTGAATCATGAATTGAATCATGAATCATGAATTATTATTTGAATCATGAATTGAATCATGAATCATAAATCATGAATTGAATCATGAACCATGAATCATGAATTGAATTAAATCATGAATTGAATCATGAATCATGAATCATGAATCATGAATTAAATCATGAATCGAATCATAAATCATGAATTGAATCAAGAATCATGAATCATGAATTATGAATCATGAATTCAATCATGAATCATGAATCATGAATAATGAATCATGAATAATGAATCATGAATTAAATCATAAATTAAATCATGAATCATGAATCATGAATTGAATCATGAATCATGAAACATGAATCGAATCATGAATCATGATTTAAGAATCATGAATCGAATCATGAATCATGAATCATGAATCATGAATCATGAATTGAATCATGAATCATGAATCGTATCATGAATCATGAAGCATGAATTATAAATCATGAATCATGAATACTGAATGGAATTATGAATCATGAATCATGAATTGAATCATGAATCATGAATCATAAATTGAATCATGAATCATGAATCATGAATTGAATCATGAATCATGAATTGAATCATGAATCATGAATCATGAATCATGAATCATGAATCAAGAATCATGAATCGAATCATGAATCATGAATTGAATCATGAATCATAAATCATGAATTGAATCATGAATCATAAATTGAATCATGAATCATGAATCAAGAATCATGAATCGAATCATGAATCATGAATTGAATCAAGAATCATGAATCATGAATTATGAATCATGAATTGAATCATGAAACATGAATCGAATCATGAATTAAATCATGAATTGAATCAAGAATCATGAATCATGAATTGAAACATGAATCATGAATTTATTCATGAATCATGAATCATGAATCGAATCATGAATCATGAATTTAATCATGAATCATGAATCATGAATCTAATCATGAATCATGAATCAAATCATGAATTGAATCATGAATTGAATCATGAATCATGAATTGAATCATGAATCATGAATTGAATAATGAATCATGAATCATGAATCATGAATTGAATCATGAATCATGAATCATGAATCATGAATCATGAATCGAATCATGAATCATGATTTAAGAATCATGAATCATGATTTAAGAATCCTGAATCGAATCATGAATCATGAATTGAATCATGAATCATGAATTGAATCATAAATTGAATCATGATTTGAATTTCTGAATTGAATCATGAATCATGAATTGAATCATGAATTATGAATTATGAATTGAATCATGAATCATGAATTGAATCATGAATCATGAATCGAATCATGAATCATGAATTGAATCATGAATCATGAATTGAATCATGAATCATGAATCATGAATCATGAATTGAATCATGAATCATGAATCATGAATCAAATCATGAATCATGATTTAAGAATCATGAATCGAATCATAAATCATAAATCAAATTATGAGTCATGAATTGAATCAGGAATCGAATCATGAATTGAATCATGAATCATGAATCGCATCATAAATCATAAATCAAATCATGAGTCATGAATTGAATCAGGAATCGAATCATGAATTGAATCATGAATCATGAAATGAATCATAAATCGTGAATTGAATCATGAATCATGAATCATGAATCATGAATTGAATCATGAATCATGAATTATGAATCATGAATTGAATCATGAATCATGAATCATGAATTGAATCATGTTTTGAATCATGAATTGAATCATGAATCATGAATCATGAATTGAATCATGAATCATGAATCATAAATTGAATCATGAATTAAATCATTAATCATGAATCATAAATTGAATCATGAATTAAATCATCAATCATGAATCATGAATTGAATCATGAATCATGAATCATGAATTGAATCATTAATCATGAATCATGAATCGATTCATGAAACATGAATTGAATCATGAATCATGAATCATAAATCGAATCAAAAGTCATGAATTGAATCAGGAATCGAATCATGAATTGAATCATGAATCATGAATTGAATCATGAATCGTGAATTGAATCATGAATCATGAATCAAATCATGAATTGAATCATGAATCGAATCATGAATTCAATCAAGAATCATGAATTCAATCATGAATCATGAACCATGAATTGAATCATGAATCATGAATCATGAATCGAATCATGAATCATGATTTAAGAATCAAGAATTGAATCATGAATCATGAATCATGAAATGAATCATGAATCATGAATCATGAATCAAATCATGAATCATGAATTATGAATCATGAATTATGAATAATGAATCATGAATTGAATCATGAATCATGAATACTTAATGGAATCATGAATCATGAATTGAATCATGAATCATGAATTGAATCATAAATTGAATTATGAATTGAATCATGAATTAAATCATGAATCATGATTTGAATCATGAATCATAAATTGAATCATGATTCATGAATTGAATCAGAAATCGAATCATGAATTAAATCATAAATCATGAATCATGAATTGAATCATGAATAAAGAATTGAATCATGAATCATGAATCATGATTTAAATCATGAATTGAATCATGAATCATAAATCATGATTTGAATCATGAATCATGAATCATGAATCATAAATTGAATCATGAATCATGAATTGAATCATGAATTGAATCATGAATCATAAGTCATGAATTGAATCATGAATCATGAATCATAATTTGAATCATGAATCATGAATTATGAATTGAATCATGAATAATGAATAATGAATCATGAATCATAAATTGAATCATGAATCATGAATTGAATCATGAATTGAATCATGAATCATGAATCATGAATTGAATCATGAATCATGAATCATGAATCATATATTGAATCATGAATCATGAATCATGAATTATGAATCGAATCATGAATCATGAATCAAGAATCATGAATCGAATCATGAATCATGAATTGAATCAAGAATCATGAATCATGAATTATGAATAATGAATTGAATCTTGAATCATAAATCATGAATCATATATTGAATCATGAATCATGAATCATGAATTATGAATCGAATCATGAATCATGAATCAAGAATCATGAATCGAATCATGAATCATGAATTGAATCAAGAATCATGAATTATGAATAATGAATTGAATCTTGAATCATAATTCATGAATCATGAATCATGAATTAAATCATGAATTGAATCATGAATCATGAATTGAATCATGAATCATGAATCATGAATTCAATCATGAATCATGAATCATAATTGGAATCATGAATTTAATAATGAATCATGAATCGAATCATGAATCATGATTCAAATCATGAATTGAATCATGAATCGAATCATGAATTCAATCATGAATCATGAATTCAATCATGAATCTTGAATTCAATCATGAATCATGAATCATGAACCATGAATTGAATCATGAATCATGAATCATGATTTAAGAATCAAGAATTGAATCATGAATCATGAATCATGAATCGAATCATGAATCATGAATCATGAATTATGAATCATGAATTATGAATCATGAATCATGAATTGAATCATGAATCATGAATTGAATCATAAATTGAATTATGAATTGAATCATGAATTGAATCATGAATCATGATTTCAATCATGAATCATGAATTATGAATTGAATCATGAATCATAAATCGAATCATGATTCATGAATTGAATCAGGAATCGAATCATGAATTGAATCATAAATCATGAATTCAATCATGAATCATGAATTGAATCATAAATTGAATTATGAATTGAATCATGAATTGAATCATGAATCATGATTTCAATCATGAATCATGAATTATGAATTGAATCATGAATCATAAATCGAATCATGATTCATGAATTGAATCAGGAATCGAATCATGAATTGAATCATAAATCATGAATCATGAATTGAATCATGAATCATGATTTGAATCATGAATTGAATCATGAATCATGAATCATGATTTGAATCATGAATCATGAATCATGAATCATGAATCATGAATTGAATCATGAATTGAATCATGAATCATAAATCATGAATTGAATCATGAACCATGAATCATGAATTGAATTAAATCATGAATTGAATCATGAATCATGAATCATGAATCATGAATCATGAATTAAATCATGAATCGAATCATAAATCATGAATTGAATCAAGAATCATGAATCATGAATTATGAATCATGAATTCAATCATGAATCATGAATCATGAATAATGAATCATGAATAATGAATCATGAATTAAATCATGAATTAAATCATGAATCATGAATAATAAATTGAAGCATGAATCATGAATTATGAATTATGAATTGAATCATGAATCATAAATTGAATCATGAATCATGAATCATGAATTGAATCATGAATTGAATCATGAATTATGAATTGAATCATGAATCATGAATCATGAATCACGAATCATGAATAATAAATTGAATCATGAATCATGAATCATGAATTGAATCATGAATTGAATCATGAATCATGAATTGAATCATGAATCATGAATTGAATCGTGAATCATGAATCATAAATCATAAATTGAATCTTGAATCATGAATTCAATCATGAATCATGAATCATGAATCAAATCATGAATTGAATCATGAATTGAATCATGAATCATTAATTGAATTATGAATCATGAATTGAATCATGAATCATGGATTGAATCATGAATCATGAATCATGAATCATGAATTGAATTATTAATCATGAATCCTGAATCGAATCATGAATCATGATTTAAGAATCATGAATCATGATTTAAGAATCATGAATTGAATCATGAATCATGAATTGAATCATGAATCATGAATTATGAATTGAATCATGAATACTGAATGGAATCATGAATCATGAATTTAATCATGAATTGAATCATGAATTGAATCATGAATCATGAATTGAATCATGAATCATGAATTATGAATTGAATCATGAATCATGAATCATAAATCGAATCATGAATCATAAATTGAATCATGAATCATGAATTGAATCATGAATCGAATCATGAATCATGAATTATGAATCATGAATTATGTATCATGAATTATGAATCATGAATCATGAATTGAATCATGATTCATGAATACTGAATGGAATCATGAATTGAATCATGAATCATGAATTTAATCATGAATCATGAATTTAATCATGAATCATGAATTATGAATTGATTCATGAATCATAAATCGAATCATGATTCATGAATTGATTCATGAATCATAAATCGAATCATGATTCATGAATTGAATCAGGAATCGAATCATGAATTGAATCATAAATCATGAATCATGAATTGAATCATGAATCATGAATCATGAATTGAATCATGAATCATGAATTGAATCATGAATCATGAATCATGAATTGAATCATGAATCATGAATTATGAATTCTGAATTGAATCATGAAACATGAATCATGAAACATGAATCATGAATTATGAATCATGATTTGAATCATGAATTGAATCATGAATCATGATTTGAATCATGAATCATGAATCATAAATTGAACCATGAATCATGAATTGAATCATGAATCATGAATCATGAACCATGAATTGAATCATGATTCATGAATCGAATCATGAATCATGAATCATGAATTATGAATCATGAATTATGAATCATGAATCATGAATTGAATCATGAATCATGAATACTGAATGGAATCATGAATCATGAATTGAATCATGAATCATGAATTGAATCATAAATTGAATTATGAATTGAATCATGAATTGAATCATAAATCATGAATCATGAATTGAATCATGAATCATGAATAATGGATTGAATCATAAATCATGATTTGAATCATGAATTGAATCATGAATCATGAATCATGATTTGAATCATGAATCATGAATCATGAATCATAAATTGAATCATGAATCACGAATTGAATCATGAATTGAATCATGAATCATAAATCATGAATTGAATGATGAATCATGAATCATGAATTGAATCATGAATCATGAATGATGAATCATGAATCATGAATTAAATCATGAATCAAATCATAAATCATGAATTGAATCAAGAATCATGAATCATGAATTATGAATCATGAATAATGAATCATGAATTAAATCATAAATTAAATCATGAATCAAGAATCATGAATTGAATCATGAATCATGAATTGAATCATGAATCATGAATCATGAATCGAATCATGAATCATGAATTAAATCATGAATTGAATCATGAATCATAAATTGAATCATGAATCATGAATTGAATCATAAATTGAAGCATGAATCATGAATTATGAATTATGAATTGAATCATGAATCATAAATTGAATCATGAATCATGAATCATGAATTGAATCATGAATTGAATCATGAATCATGAATTGAATCATGAATCATGAATCATGAATGATAAATTGAATCATGAATCATGAATCATGAATTGAATCATGAATTGAATCATGAATCATGAATTGAATCATGAATCATGAATTGAATCATGAATCATGAATCATGAATCGAATCATGAATAAATAATCATGAATAAATTCATGAAATATGAATTGAATCATGAATCATAAATCATAAATTGAATCATGAATTATGGATTGAATCATGAATCATTAATCATGAATCCTGAATTGAAATATGAATCATGAATCCTGAATCGAATCATGAATCATGATTTAAGAATCATGAATCGAATCATGAATACTGAATGGAATCATGAATCATGAATTTAATCATGAATTGAATCATTAATTGAATCATGAATCATGAATTGAATCATGAATCATGAATCATGAATTGAATCATTGAATCATGAATCATGAATCAAGAATCATGAATCAAATTATGAACCATGAATTGAATCATGAATCATAAATCATGAATTGAATCATGAATCATGAATTGAATCAAGAATCATGAATCATATATTATGAATCATGAATTGAATCATGAATCATGAATCGAATCATGAATTAAATCATGAATTGAATCATGAATCATGAATTGAATCATGAATCATGAATCATGAATTTATTCATGAATCATGAATCATGAATTTAATCATGAATCATAAAGCTAATCATGAATCATGAATCAAATCATAAATTAAATCATGAATTAAATCATGAATCATGAATCGAATCATGAATCATGAATTTAATCATAAATCATGAATCATGAATCATGAATTGAATCAGGAATCATGAATCGAATCATGAATCATGATTTAAGAATCATGAATCGAATCATGAATCATCATTTGAATCATGAATCATTAATTGAATCATAAATTGAATCATGAATTGAATCATAAATTGAATCATGAATCATGAATTGAAACATGAATCATGAATTATGAATTGAATCATGAATCATGAATTGAATCATGAATCATGAATCATGAATTTATTCATGAATCATGAATCATGAATTTAATCATGAATCATGAAGCTAATCATGAATCATGAATCAAATCATAAATTAAATCATGAATTAAATCATGAATCATGAATCGAATCATGAATCATGAATTTAATCATGAATCATGAATCATGAATTGAATCAGGAATCATGAATCGAATCATGAATCATGATTTAAGAATCATGAATCGAATCATGAATCATCATTTGAATCATGAATCATTAATTGAATCATAAATTGAATCATGAATTGAATCATAAATTGAATCATGAATCATGAATTGAAACATGAATCATGAATTATGAATTGAATCATGAATCATGAATTGAATCATGAATCATGAATCATGAATCGAATCATGAATCATGAATCATGAATTATGAATCATGAATTATGAATCATGAATCATGAATTGATTCATGAATCATGAATACTGAATGGAATCATGAATCATGAATTGAATCATGAATCATGAATTGAATCATAAATTGAATTATGAATTGAATCATGAATTGAATCATGAATCATGATTTGAATCATGAATCATGAATTATGAATTGAATCATGAATCATAAATCGAATCATGATTCATGAATTGAATCAGGAATCGAATCATGAATGGATTCATGAATCATGAATTGAATCATGAATCATGAATTGAATCATAAATTAAATTATGAATTGAATCATGAATTGAATCATGAATCATGATTTGAATCATGAATCATGAATTATGAATTGAATCATGAATCATAAATCGAATCATGATTGATGAATTGAATCAGGAATCGAATCATGAATTGAATCATAAATCATGAATCATGAATTGAATTATGAATCATGAATAATGAATTGAATCATGAATCATGATTTGAATCATGAATTGAATCATGAATCATGAATCATGACTTGAATCATGAATTGAATCATGAATCATAAATCATGAATTGAATCATGAACCATGAATCATGAATCGAATCATTAATAAATAATCATGAATCGAATCATGAAATATGAATTGAATCATGAATCATAAATCATAATTGAATCTTGAATCATGAATTGAATCATGAATCATGAATCATGAATCAAATCATGAATTGAATCATGAATTGAATCATGAATTGAATCATGAATCATTAATTGAATTATGAATCATGAATTGAATCATGAATCATGGATTGAATCATGAATCATGAATCATGAATCATGAATTGAATTATGAATTATGAATTGAATCATGAATCATGAATTGAATCATGAATCATGAATCGAATCATGAATCATGAATTGAATCATGAATCATGAATTGAATCATGAATCATGAATCATGAATCATGAATTGAATCATGAATCATGAATCATGAATCAAATCATGAATCATGATTTAAGAATCATGAATCGAATCATAAATCATAAATCAAATTATGAGTCATGAATTGAATCAGGAATCGAATCATGAATTGAATCATGAATCATGAATCGCATCATAAATCATAAATCAAATCATGAGTCATGAATTGAATCAGGAATCGAATCATGAATTGAATCATGAATCATGAAATGAATCATAAATCGTGAATTGAATCATGAATCATGAATCATGAATCATGAATTGAATCATGAATCATGAATTATGAATCATGAATTGAATCATGAATCATGAATCATGAATTGAATCATGAATTGAATCATGAATTGAATCATGAATCATGAATCATGAATTGAATCATGAATCATGAATCATAAATTGAATCATGAATTAAATCATTAATCATGAATCATAAATTGAATCATGAATTAAATCATCAATCATGAATCATGAATTGAATCATGAATCATGAATTATGAATTGAATCATTAATCATGAATCATGAATCGATTCATGAAACATGAATTGAATCATGAATCATGAATCATAAATCGAATCAAAAGTCATGAATTGAATCAGGAATCGAATCATGAATTGAATCATGAATCATGAATTGAATCATGAATCGTGAATTGAATCATGAATCATGAATCAAATCATGAATTGAATCATGAATCGAATCATGAATTCAATCAAGAATCATGAATTCAATCATGAATCATGAACCATGAATTGAATCATGAATCATGAATCATGAATCGAATCATGAATCATGATTTAAGAATCAAGAATTGAATCATGAATCATGAATCATGAAATGAATCATGAATCATGAATCATGAATCAAATCATGAATCATGAATCATGAATTATGAATCATGAATTATGAATAATGAATCATGAATTGAATCATGAATCATGAATACTTAATGGAATCATGAATCATGAATTGAATCATGAATCATGAATTGAATCATAAATTGAATTATGAATTGAATCATGAATTAAATCATGAATCATGATTTGAATCATGAATCATAAATTGAATCATGATTCATGAATTGAATCAGAAATCGAATCATGAATTAAATCATAAATCATGAATCATGAATTGAATCATGAATAAAGAATTGAATCATGAATCATGAATCATGATTTAAATCATGAATTGAATCATGAATCATAAATCATGATTTGAATCATGAATCATGAATCATGAATCATAAATTGAATCATGAATCATGAATTGAATCATGAATTGAATCATGAATCATAAGTCATGAATTGAATCATGAATCATGAATCATAATTTGAATCATGAATCATGAATTATGAATTGAATCATGAATAATGAATAATGAATCATGAATCATAAATTGAATCATGAATCATGAATTGAATCATGAATTGAATCATGAATCATGAATCATGAATTGAATCATGAATCATGAATCATGAATCATATATTGAATCATGAATCATGAATCATGAATTATGAATCGAATCATGAATCATGAATCAAGAATCATGAATCGAATCATGAATCATGAATTGAATCAAGAATCATGAATCATGAATTATGAATAATGAATTGAATCTTGAATCATAAATCATGAATCATATATTGAATCATGAATCATGAATCATGAATTATGAATCGAATCATGAATCATGAATCAAGAATCATGAATCGAATCATGAATCATGAATTGAATCAAGAATCATGAATTATGAATAATGAATTGAATCTTGAATCATAATTCATGAATCATGAATCATGAATTAAATCATGAATTGAATCATGAATCATGAATTGAATCATGAATCATGAATCATGAATTCAATCATGAATCATGAATCATAATTGGAATCATGAATTTAATAATGAATCATGAATCGAATCATGAATTCAATCATGAATCATGAATTCAATCATGAATCTTGAATTCAATCATGAATCATGAATCATGAACCATGAATTGAATCATGAATCATGAATCATGATTTAAGAATCAAGAATTGAATCATGAATCATGAATCATGAATCGAATCATGAATCATGAATCATGAATTATGAATCATGAATTATGAATCATGAATCATGAATTGAATCATGAATCATGAATTGAATCATAAATTGAATTATGAATTGAATCATGAATTGAATCATGAATCATGATTTCAATCATGAATCATGAATTATGAATTGAATCATGAATCATAAATCTAATCATGATTCATGAATTGAATCAGGAATCGAATCATGAATTGAATCATAAATCATGAATCATGAATTCAATCATGAATCATGAATTGAATCATAAATTGAATTATGAATTGAATCATGAATTGAATCATGAATCATGAATCATGAATTATGAATCATGAATTATGAATCATGAATCATGAATTGAATCATGAATCATGAATACTGAATGGAATCATGAATCATGAATTGAATCATGAATCATGAATTGAATCATAAATTGAATTATGAATTGAATCATGAATTGAATCATAAATCATGAATCATGAATTGAATCATGAATCATGAATAATGGATTGAATCATAAATCATGATTTGAATCATGAATTGAATCATGAATCATGATTTGAATCATGAATCATGAATCATGAATCATAAATTGAATCATGAATCACGAATTGAATCATGAATTGAATCATGAATCATAAATCATGAATTGAATCATGAATCATGAATCATGAATTGAATCATGAATCATGAATGATGAATCATGAATCATGAATTAAATCATGAATCAAATCATAAATCATGAATTGAATCAAGAATCATGAATCATGAATTATGAATCATGAATAATGAATCATGAATTAAATCATAAATTAAATCATGAATCAAGAATCATGAATTGAATCATGAATCATGAATTGAATCATGAATCATGAATCATGAATCGAATCATGAATCATGAATTAAATCATGAATTGAATCATGAATCATAAATTGAATCATGAATCATGAATTGAATCATAAATTGAAGCATGAATCATGAATTATGAATTATGAATTGAATCATGAATCATAAATTGAATCATGAATCATGAATCATGAATTGAATCATGAATTGAATCATGAACCATGAATTGAATCATGAATCATGAATCATGAATGATAAATTGAATCATGAATCATGAATCATGAATTGAATCATGAATTGAATCATGAATCATGAATTGAATCATGAATCATGAATTGAATCATGAATCATGAATCATGAATCGAATCATGAATAAATAATCATGAATAAATTCATGAAATATGAATTGAATCATAAATCATAAATCATAAATTGAATCATGAATTATGGATTGAATCATGAATCATGAATCATGAATCCTGAATTGAAATATGAATCATGAATCCTGAATCGAATCATGAATCATGATTTAAGAATCATGAATCGAATCATGAATACTGAATGGAATCATGAATCATGAATTTAATCATGAATTGAATCATTAATTGAATCATGAATCATGAATTGAATCATGAATCATGAATCATGAATTGAATCATTGAATCATGAATCATGAATCAAGAATCATGAATCAAATTATGAACAATGAATTGAATCATGAATCATAAATCATGAATTGAATCATGAATTATGAATTGAATCA
>NW_027446616.1:17500-50668 GCF_038048845.1 Mixophyes fleayi | reverse complement strand
TTCACAAATTGAATCATGCATCATGAATTGAATCATGAATTATAAATCGAATCATGAATCATGAATCATGAATCATGAATTAAATCATGAATCATGAATCATGAATTGAATCATAAATCATGAATTGAATCATGAATTGAATCATGAATCATGAATCGAATCATAAATCATGAAATAAATCATAAATTGAATCATAAATCATGAATTGAATCATGAATTGAATCATGAATCATGAATTGAATTATGAATTGAATCAAGAATTGAATCATGCATTGAATCATGAATCATGAATTGAATCATGAATCATGAATTGAATCATGAATCATGAATTGAATCATGAATTTAATCATGAATCATGAATTGAATTATGAATTGAATCAAGAATTGAATCATGCATTGAATCATGAATCATGAATTGAATCATGAATCATGAATTGAATCATGAATCATGAATCATGAATTGAATCATGAATTGAATCATGAATTATGAATCATAAATTGAATCATGAATTCAATCATGAATTAAATCATGAATCATGAAATGAATCATGAATTGAATCATGAATCATGAAATGAGTCATGAATCATGAAATGAATCATGAATCATGAATTGAATCATGTATCATGAATTGAATCATGAATCATGAATCATAAATCAAGAATTGAATCATGAATCATGAATTGAATCATGAATCATGAAATGAATTATGAATTGAATCAAGAATTGAATCATGAATTTAAACATAAATCATCAATCGAATCATGATTCATGAATTGAATCATGAATCATGAATTGAATCATGAATCATGAATTGAATTATGAATTGAATCATGAATTATAAATCATAAGTTGAATCATGAATTGAATCATAAATTGAATCATGAATCGTGAAATGAATCAAGAATCATGAATTGAATCATGAATCATGAATTGAATCATGAATCATGAATCTTGAATTGAATCATGAATCATGAATTGAATCATGAATCATGAAAATAATCATGAATCATGAATTGAATCATGAATCATGAATTGAATCAGGAATCATGAATCATAAATTGAATCATGAATTGAATAATGAATCATTAATTGAATGATAAATCATGAATCATGAATCAAATCATGAATCATGAATTGAATCATGAATTGAATCATGAATCATGAATCATGAATTGAATCATGAATTGAATCATGAATTATAAATCATAAGTTGAATCATGAATTGAATCATGAAATGAATCATGAATCATGAAATGAATCATGAATTGAATCATGAATTTTGAATTGATTCATGAATCATGAATTGAATCATGAATCATGAATTGAATCATGAATCATAAATCGAATCATGAATCATGAATTGAATCATGAATCATGAATCATGAATCATGAATCGAATCATGAATCATGAATTGAATGATGAATCATGAATTGAATCATGAATTGAATAATGAATTCAAACATGAATCATGAATCGAATCATGAATTGAATTATGAATTGAATCAAGAATTGAATCATGAATTGAAAGATAAATCATGAATCGAATCATGATTCATGAATTGAATCATGAATCATGAATTGAATCATGAATCATGAATCAAGAATCATGAATTAAATCATGAATTGAATCATGAATTATAAATCATAAGTTGAATCATGAATTGAATCATGAATTGAATCATGAATCATGAAATGAATCATGAAATGAATCATGAATCATGAATTGAATCATGAATCATGAATTGAATCACGAACTATGAATTGAATCATGAACCATGAATCTTGAATTAAATCATGAATCATAAATTGAATCATGAATTGAATCAAGAATTGAATTATGAATTGAATCAAGAATTGAATCATGCATTGAATCATGAATCATGAATTGAATCATGAATCATAAATTAAATCATGAATCATGAATCATGAATTGAATCATGAATTGAATCATGAATCATAAATCATGAATTGAATCATGAATTTAATCATGAATCATGAATCGAATCATGAATCATGAAATAAATCATGTATTGAATCATAAATCATGAATTGAATCATGCATTGAATCATGAATCATGAATTGAATCATGAATCATGAATTGAATCATGAATCATGAATTGAATCATGAATTTAATGATGAATCATGAATTGAATTATGAATTGAATCAAGAATTGAATCATGCATTGAATCATGAATCATGAATTGAATAATGAATCATGAATTGAATCATGAATCATGAATTGAATCATGAATTGAATCATGAATTATGAATCATAAATTGAATCATGAATTCAATCATGAATTAAATCATGAATCATGAAATGAATCATGAATTGAATCATGAATCATGAAATGAATCATGAATCATGAAATGAATCATGAATCATGAATTGAATCATGTATCATGAATTGAATCATGAATCATGAATCATAAATCAAGAATTGAATCATGAATCATGAATTGAATCATGAATCATGAAATGAATTATGAATTGAATCAAGAATTGAATCATGAATTGAAACATAAATCATGAATCGAATCATGATTCATGAATTGAATCATGAATCATGAATTGAATCATGAATCATAAATCATGAATTGAATCATGAATTGAATCATGAATTATAAATCATACGTTGAATCATGAATTGAATCATAAATTGAATCATGAATCATGAAATGAATCAAGAATCATGAATTGAATCATGAATCATGAATTGAATCATGAATCATGAATTGAATCAGGAATCATGAATCATAAATTGAATCATGAATTGAATAATGAATCATTAATTGAATGATAAATGATGAATCATGAATCAAATCATGAATAATGAATTGAATCATGAATCATGAATCATGAATTGAATCATGAATCATGAATCGAATCATGAATTGAATCATGAATCATGAATCATGAATTGATTAAGAATCATGCATTGAATCATGAATCATGTATTGAATCATGAATTGAATCATGAATCATGAATGATGAATTGAATCATGAATCATGAATTGATTCATGAGTCATGAATCATGCATTGAATCATGAATCATGAATCGAATCATGAATTGAATCATGAATGATGAATTGAATCATGAATCATGAATTAAATCATGAATCATGAATCATAAAATGAATCATGAATCATGAATTGAATCATTAATCATGAATTGAATTATGAATCATGAATCATGAATTAAATCATGAATCATGAAATGAATAATGAATCATGAATTGAATCATGAATCATGAATCGAATCATGAATCATGGATTGAATCATGAATCATAAATTGAATCATGAATCATGAAATGAATCATGAATTGAATCATGAATTCAAACATGAATCATGAATCGAATCATGAATTGAATTATGAATCATGAATTAAATCATGAATCATGAATCATAAATCAAGAATTGAATCATGAATCATGAATTGAATTATAAATCATGAATTAAATCATGAATCATGAATCATAAATCAAGAATTGAATCATGAATCATGAATCGAATCATGAATCATGAAATCAGTCATGAATTGAATCATGAATTGAATCATGAATCATGAATCGAATCATGAATCATGAAATAAATCATGAATTGAATCAAGATTCATGAACCATGAATTGAATCATGAAATAAATCATGAATCATGAATTGAATCATAAATCATGAATCATGAATTTAATCATGAATCATAATTCGAATCATAATTCATGAATCATGAATTGAATCATAAATCATGAATCGAATCATGAATTGAATCATGAATCATGAAATGAATCATGAATCATGAATTGAATCATGAATCATGAATTGAATCAGGAATCACGAATTGAATCATGCATCATGAATTGAATCATGAATCATAAACCGAATCATGAATCATGAAATGAATCATGAAATGAATCATGAAATGAATCATGAATCATGACTTGAATCATGAATCACGAATTGAATCATGCATCATGAATTGAATCATGAATCATAAATCGAATCATGAATCATGAAATGAATCATGAAATGAATCATGAATCATGAATTGAATCATAAATCCTGAATTGAATCATGAATTGAATTTTGAATCATGAATCATGAATCGAATCATGAATCATGAAATAAATAATGAATTGAATCATGAATTGAATCATGAATCATGAATCATGAATCGAATCATGAATCATGAAATAAATCATGAATTGAATCAAGATTCATGAACCATGAATTGAATCATAAAATAAATCATGAATCATGAATTGAATCATAAATCATGAATCTTAAATTTAATCATGAATCATGAATCGAATCATGAATTAAAAATTGAATCATGAATCAAATCATGAATCATGAATTGAATCATGAATCATGAATCCAATCATGAATTGAATCATGAATCATAAATCATGAATTGAATCATAAATTATGAATCATGAATTTAATCATGAATCATATATCGTGTCATGAATAATGAATCATGAATCTAATCATGAATTGAATCATGAATCATGAATTGAATTATGAATTGAATCAAGAATTGAATCATGCATTGAATCATGAATCATGAATTGAATCATGAATCATGAATTGAATCATGAATTGAATCATGAATTATGAATCATAAATTGAATCATGAATTAAATCATGAATCATGAAATGAATCATGAATCATAAATTGACTCATGAATCATGAATTGAATCATGAATCATGAATCATGAAATGAATCATGCAATGAATCATGAATCATGAATTAAATCATGAATCACAAATTGAATCATGCATCATGAATTGAATCATGAATTATAAATCGAATCATGAATCATGAATCATGAATCATGAATTGAATCATAAATCATGAATTGAATCATGAATTGAATCATGAATCATGAATTGAATTATGAATTGAATCAAGAAATGAATCATGCATTGAATCATGAATCATGAATTGAATCATGAATCATGAATTGAATCATGAATCATGAATCATGAATTGAATCATGAATTGAATCATGAATTATGAATCATAAATTGAATCATGAATTCAATCATGAATTAAATCATGAATCATGAAATGAATCATGAATTGAATCATGAATCATGAAATGAATCATGAATCATGAATTGAATCATGTATCATGAATTGAATCATGAATCATAAATCAAGAATTGAATCATGAATCATGAATTGAATAATGAATCATGAAATGAATTATGAATTGAATCAAAAATTGAATCATGAATTGAAACATAAATCATGAATCATGAATTGAATCATGAATTGAATCATGAATTATAAATCATAAGTTGAATCATGAATTGAATCATAAATTGAATCATGAATCATGAAATGAATCAAGAATCATGAATTGAATCATAAATCATGAATCGAATCATGAATTGAATCATGAATCATGAAATGAATCATGAATCATGAATTGAATCATGAATCATGAATTGAATCAGGAATCACGAATTGAATCATGCATCATGAATTGAATCATGAATCATAAATCGAATCATGAATCATGAAATGAATCATGAAATGAATCATGAATCATGAATTGAATCATGAATCACAAATTGAATCATGCATCATGAATTGAATCATGAATCATAAATCGAATCATGAATCATGAAATGAATCATGAATCATGAATTGAATCATGAATCATGAATCGAATCATGAATCATGGATTGAATCATGAATCATAAATTGAATCATGAATCATGAAATGAATCATGAATTGAATCATGAATTCAAACATGAATCATGAATCGAATCATGAATCATGAATTGAATTATGAATCATGAATTAAATCATGAATCATGAATCATAAATCAAGAATTGAATCATGAATCATGAATTGAATTATAAATCATGAATTAAATCATGAATCATGAATCATAAATCAAGAATTGAATCATGAATCATGAATCGAATCATGAATCATGAAATAAATCATGAATTGAATCATGAATTGAATCATGAATCATGAATCGAATCATGAATCATGAAATAAATCATGAATTGAATCAAGATTCATGAACCATGAATTGAATCATGAAATAAATCATGAATCATGAATTGAATCATAAATCATGAATCATGAATTTAATCATGAATCATAATTCGAATCATGAATCATGAATCATGAATTGAATCATGAATCATTAATCGAATCATGAATCATGAATTGAATCATGAATCATGAATTGAATCATGAGTCATGAATCATGAATTGAATCATGAATCATGAATCATGAATTGAATCATAAAACATGAATCATGAATTTAATCATGAATCATATATCGAATTATGAATCATGAATCGAATCATGAATTTAATCATAAATCATGAATCATGAATTGAATCATGAATTATGAATCATGAATTGAATCATGAATAATGAATTGAATCATGAATCATGAATCATGAATTGAATCATGAATCATGAATCGAATCATGAATTGAATCATGAATTGAATCATGAATCATGAATCATGAATTGAATTATAAATCATGAATCGAATCATGAATCATGTATTGAATCATGAATTGAATCATGAATCATGAATGATGAATTGAATCATGAATCATGAACCGAATCATGAATTGAATCATGAATTATGAATCGAATCATGAATTGAATCATGAATCATGAATCATATATCGAATTATGAATCATGAAATGAATCATGAATTTAATCATAAATCATGAATCATGAATTGAATCATCAATCATGAATCATGAATTGAATCATGAATAATGAATTGAATCATGAATCATGAATCATGAATTGAATCATGAATCATGAATCGAATCATGAATTGAATCATGAATCATGAATCATGAATTGAATTAAGAATCATGCATCGAATCATGAATCATGTATTGAATCATGAATTGAATCATGAATCATGAATGATGAATTGAATCATGAATCATGAATTGATTCATGAGTCATGAATCATGCATTGAATCATGAATCATGAATCGAATCATGAATTGAATCATGAATGATGAATTGAATCATGAATCATGAATTGAATCATGAATCATGAATCATAAAATGAATCATGAATCATGAATTGAATCATTAATCATGAATTGAATTATGAATCATGAATCATGAATTAAATCATGAATCATGAAATGAATAATGAATCATGAATTGAATCATGAATCGAATCATGAATCATGGATTGAATCATGAATCATAAATTGAATCATGAATCATGAAATGAATCATGAATTGAATCATGAATTCAAACATGAATCATGAATCGAATCATGAATTGAATTATGAATCATGAATTAAATCTTGAATCATGAATCATAAATCAAGAATTGAATCATGAATCATGAATTGAATTATAAATCATGAATTAAATCATGAATCATAAATCAAGAATTGAATCATGAATCATGAATCGAATCATGAATCATGAAATAAATCATGAATTGAATCATGAATTGAATCATGAATCATGAATCGAATCATGAATCATGAAATAAATCATGAATTGAATCAAGATTCATGAACCATGAATTGAATCATGAAATAAATCATGAATCATGAATTGAATCATAAATCATGAATCATGAATTTAATCATGAATCATAATTCGAATCATAATTCATGAATCATGAATTGAATCATAAATCATGAATCGAATCATGAATTGAATCATGAATCATGAAATGAATCATGAATCATGAATTGAATCATGAATCATGAATTGAATCAGGAATCACGAATTGAATCATGCATCATGAATTGAATCATGAATCATAAATCGAATCATGAATCATGAAATGAATCATGAAATGAATCATGAAATGAATCATGAATCATGAATTGAATCATGAATCACGAATTGAATCATGCATCATGAATTGAATCATGAATCATAAATCGAATCATGAATCATGAAATGAATCATGAAATGAATCATGAATCATGAATTGAATCATAAATCCTGAATTGAATCATGAATTGAATTTTGAATCATGAATCATGAATCGAATCATGAATCATGAAATAAATAATGAATTGAATCATGAATTGAATCATGAATCATGAATCATGAATCGAATCATGAATCATGAAATAAATCATGAATTGAATCAAGATTCATGAACCATGAATTGAATCATAAAATAAATCATGAATCATGAATTGAATCATAAATCATGAATCTTAAATTTAATCATGAATCATGAATCGAATCATGAATTAAAAATTGAATCATGAATCATGAATCAAATCATGAATAATGAATTGAATCATGAATCATGAATCCAATCATGAATTGAATCATGAATCATAAATCATGAATTGAATCATAAATTATGAATCATGAATTGAATCATGAATCATATATCGTATCATGAATAATGAATCATGAATCTAATCATGAATTGAATCATGAATCATGAATTGAATTATGAATTGAATCAAGAATTGAATCATGCATTGAATCATGAATCATGAATTGAATCATGAATCATGAATTGAATCATGAATTGAATCATGAATTGAATCAAGAATTGAATCATGCATTGAATCATGAATCATGAATTGAATCATGAATCATGAATCATGAATTGAATCATGAATCATGAATCATGAATTGAATCATAAATTGAATCATGAATTGAATCATGAATTAAATCATGAATCATGAAATGAATCATGAATCATGAATTGACTCATGAATCGTGAATTGAATCATGAATCATGAAATTACTCAAGAAATGAATCATGAATTAAATCATGAATCACAAATTGAATCGTGCATCATGAATTGAATCATGAATTATAAATCGAATCATGAATCATGAATTAAATCATTAATCATGAATCATGAATTGAATCATAAATCATGAATTGAATCATGAATTGAATCATGAATCATGAATCGAATCATGAATCATGAATTGAATCATAAATCATGAATCATGAATCGAATCATGAATCATGAAATAAATCATAAATTGAATCAAGATTCATGAACCATAAATGTAATCATGAATCATGAATCGAATCATGAATCAAGAATTGAATCATGAATCATGAATCGAATCATTAATCATGAATTGAATAATGAATCATGAATCATGAATCGAATCATGAATTGAATCATGAATTGAATCATGAATTGAATCATAAAACATGAATCATGAATTTAATCATGAATCATATATCGAATTATGAATCATGAATCGAATCATGAATTTAATCATAAATCATGAATCATGAATCGAATCATGAATTGAATCATGAATCATGAATCATGAATTGAATTATGAATCATGAATCGAATCATGAATCATGTATTGAATCATGAATTGAATCATGAATCATGAATGATGAATCATGAATTGAATCATGAATGATGAATTGAATCATGAGTCATTAATTGAATCATGAGTCATGAATGATGAATTGAATCATGAATCATGAATCGAATCATGAATTGAATCATGAATGATGAATTGAATCATGAATCATGAATTGAATCATGAATCATGAATCATAAAATGAATCATAAATCATGAATTGAATCATTAATCATGAATTAAATCGTTAATCATGAAAAGAATCATGAAATGAATCATGAATCATGAATTGAATCATGAATCATGAATCGAATCATGAATCATGGATTGAATCATGAATCATAAATTGAATCATGAATCATGAAATGAATCATGAATTGAATCATGAATTCAAACATGAATCATGAATCGAATCATGAATCATGAATTGAATTATGAATCATCAATTGAATCATGAATTCAAACATGAATTATGAATCGAATCATGAATCATGAATTGAATTATGAATCATGAATTAAATCATGAATCATGAATCATAAATCAAGAATTGAATCATGAATCATGAATCGAATCATGATTTATGAAATAAATCATGAATTGAATCATGAATTGAATCATGAATCATGAATCATGAATCGAATCATGAATCATGAAATAAATCATGAATTGAATCAAGATTCATGAACCATGAATTGAATCATGAAATAAATCATGAATCATGAATTGAATCATAAATCATGAATCATGAATTTAATCATGAATTATAATTCGAATCATGAATCATGAATCATGAATTGAATCATGAATCATGAATCGAATCATGAATCATGAATTGAATCATAAATCATGAATCGAATCATGAATTGAATCATGAATTCAAACATGAATCATGAATCGAATCATGAATCATGAATTGAATTATGAATCATGAATTAAATCATGAATCATGAATCATAAATCAAGAATTGAATCATGAATCTTGAATCGAATCATGAATCATGAAATAAATCATGAATTGAATCAAGATTCATGAACCATGAATTGAATCATGAAATAAATCATGAATCATGAATTGAATCATAAATCATGAATCATGAATTTAATCATGAATCATAATTTGAATCATGAATCACAAATTGAATCATGAATCATGAATTGAATCAGGAATTACGAATTGAATCATGCATCATGAATTGAATCATGAATCAGAAATCGAATCATGAATCATGAAATGAATCATAAAAAATGAATCATGAAATGAATCATGAACCATGAAATGAATCATAAATCCTGAATTGAATCATGAATCGAATCATGAATCATAAAAGAAATAATGAATTGAATCATGAATTGAATCATGAATCATGAATCATGAATCGAATCATGAATCATGAAATAAATCATGAATTGAATTAAGATTCATGAACCATGAATTGAATCATGAAAGAAATCATGTATCATGAATTGAATCATAAATCATGAATCATAAATTTAATCATGAATCATGAATCGAATCATGAATTAAAAATTGAATCATGAATCATGAATCAAATCATGAATCATGAATTGAATCATGAATCATGAATCGAATCATGAATTGAATCATGAATCATAAATCATGAATTGAATCATAAATTATGAATCATGAATTTAATCATGAATCATATATCGAATCATGAATCATGAATCATGAATCAAATCATGAATTGAATCATAATTCATGAATTGAATTATGAATTGAATCAAGAATTGAATCATGCATTAAATCATGAATCATGAATTGAATCATGAATCATGAATTGAATCATGAATCATGAATCATGAATTGAATCATGAATTGAATCATGAATTATGAATCATAAATTGAATCATGAATTGAATCATGAATTAAATCATAAATCATGAAATGAATCATGAATCATGAATTGACTCATGAATCGTGAATTGAATCACGAATTGAATCATGAATCATGAATCATGAATTGAATAATAAATTATGAATCATGAATTTAATCATGAATCATATATCGAATCATGAATCATGAATCATGAATCGAATCATGAATTGAATCATAATTCATGAATTGAATTATGAATTGAATCAAGAATTGAATCATGAATCATATATCGAATCATGAATCATGAATCATGAATCGAATCATGAATTGAATCATAATTCATGAATTGAATTATGAAATGAATCAAGAATTGAATCATGCATTGAATCATGAATCATGAATTGAATCATGAATCATGAATTGAATCATGAATCATGAATCATGAATTGAATCATAAATTGAATCATGAATTGAATCATGAATTAAATCATGAATCATGAAATGAATCATGAATCATGAATTGACTCATGAATCGTGAATTGAATCATGAATCATGAATCATGAAATGAATCATGAAATGAATCATGAATCATAAATTAAATCATGAATCACAAATTGAATCGTGCATCATGAATTGAATCATGAATTTTAAATCGAATCATGAATCATGAATCATGAATTAAATCATTAATCATGAATCATGAATTGAATCATAAATCATGAATTGAATCATGAATTGAATCATGAATCATGAATCGAATCATGAATCATGAATTGAATCATAAATCATGAATCATGAATCGAATCATGAATCATGAAATAAATCATAAATTGAATCAAGATTCATGAACCATACATGTAATCATGAATCATGAATCGAATCATGAATCAAGAATTGAATCATGAATCATGAATCGAATCATTAATCATGAATTGAATAATGAATCATGAATCATGAATCGAATCATGAATTGAATCATGAATCATGAATCATGAATTGAATCATATAACATGAATCATGAATTTAATCATGAATCATATATCGAATTATGAATCATGAATCGAATCATGAATTTAATCATAAATCATGAATCATGAATCGAATCATGAATTGAATCATGAATCATGAATCATGAATTGAATTATGAATCATGAATCGAATCATGAATCATGTATTGAATCATGAATTGAATCATGAATCATGAATGATGAATTGAATCATGAATCATGAATTGAATCATGAATCATGAATTAAATCATGAGTCATTAATTGAATCATGAGTCATGAATGATGAATTGAATCATGAATCATGAATCGAATCATGAATTGAATCATGAATGATGAATTGAATCATGAATTGAATCATGAATCATGAATCATAAAATGAATCATGAATCATGAATTGAATCATTAATCATGAATTGAATCATGAATCATGAATCATGAATTAAATCATGAATCATGAAAAGAATCATGAAATGAATCATGAATCATGAATTGAATCATGAATCATGAATCGAATCATGAATCATGGATTGAATCATGAATCATAAATTGAATCATGAATCATGAAATGAATCATGAATTGAATCATGAATTCAAACATGAATCATGAATCGAATCATGAATCATGAATTGAATTATGAATCATCAATTGAATCATGAATTCAAACATGAATTATGAATCGAATCATGAATCATGAATTGAATTATTAATCATGAATTAAATCATGAATCATGAATCATAAATCAAGAATTGAATCATGAATCATGAATCGAATCATGATTTATGAAATAAATCATGAATTGAATCATGAATTGAATCATGAATCATGAATCATGAATCGAATCATGAATCATGAAATAAATCATGAATTGAATCAAGATTCATGAACCATGAATTGAATCATAAAATAAATCATGAATCATGAATTTAATCATGAATTATAATTCGAATCATGAATCATGAATCATGAATTGAATCATGAATCATGAATCGAATCATGAATCATGAATTGAATCATAAATCATGAATCGAATCATGAATTGAATCATGAATTCAAACATGAATCATGAATCGAATCATGAATCTTGAATCGAATCATGAATCATGAAATAAATCATGAATTGAGTCATGAATTGAATCATGAATCATGAATCGAATCATGAATCATGAAATAAATCATGAATTGAATCAAGATTCATGAACCATGAATTGAATCATGAAATAAATCATGAATCATGATATGAATCATAAATCATGAATCATGAATTTAATCATGAATCATAATTTGAATCATGAATCACAAATTGAATCATGAATCATGAATTGAATCAGGAATTACGAATTGAATCATGCATCATGAATTGAATCATGAATCAGAAATCGAATCATGAATCATGAAATGAATCATGAAATGAATCATGAATCATGTATTGAATCATAAATCCTGAATTGAATCATGAATCGAATCATGAATCATAAAATAAATCATGAATTGAATCAAGATTCATGAACCATGAATTGAATCATGAAAGAAATCATGAATCATGAATTGAATCATAAATCATGAATCATAAATTTAATCATGAATCATGAATCATAAATTTAATCATGAATCATGAATCGAATCATGAATTAAAAATTGAATCATGAATCATGAATCAAATCATGAATCATGAATTGAATCATGAATCATGAATTGAATCATGAATCATAAATCATGAATTGAATCATAAATTATGAATCATGAATTTAATCATGAATTATATATCGAATCATGAATCATGAATCATGAATCGAATCATGAATTGAATCATAATTCATGAATTGAATTATGAATTGAATCAAGAATTGAATCATGCATTGAATCATGAATCATGAATTGAATCATGAATCATGAATTGAATCATGAATCATGAATCATGAATTGAATCATGAATCATGAATCAGGAATTGAATTATGAATTGAATCATGAATTGAATCATGAATTATGAATCATAAATTGAATCATGAATTGAATCATGAATTAAATCATGAATCATGAAATGAATCATGAATCATGAATTGACTCATGAATCGTGAATTGAATCATGAATCATGAATCATGAAATGAATCATGAAATGAATCATGAATCATGAATTAAATCATGAATCACAAATTGAATCATGCATCATGAATTGAACCATGAATTATAAATCGAATCATGAATCATGAATCATGAATTAAATCATGAATCATTAATTGAATCATAAATCATGAATTGAATCATGAATTGAATCATGAATCATGAATCGAATCATGAATCATGAAATAAATCATGAATTGAATCATAAATCATGAATTGAATCATGAATTGAATCATGAATCATGAATTGAATTATGAATTGAATCAAGAATTGAATCATGCATTGAATCATGAATCATGAATTGAATCATGAATCATGAATTGAATCATGAATCATGAATCATGAATTGAATCATGAATTGAATCATGAATTATGAATCATAAATTCAATCATGAATTCAATCATGAATTAAATCATGAATCGTGAAATGAATCATGAATCATGAATTCACTCATGAATCATGAATTGAATCATGAATCATGAATCATGAAATGAATCATGAAATGAATCATGAATCATGAAATAAATCATGAATCACAAATTGAATCATGCATCATGAATTGAATCATGAATTATAAATCGAATCATGAATCATGAATCATGAATCATGAATTAAATCATTAATCATGAATCATGAATTGAATCATAAATCATGAAATGAATCATGAATTGAATCATGAATTCAAACATGAATCATGAATCGAATCATGAATCATGAATTGAATTATGAATCATCAATTGAATCATGAATTCAAACATGAATTATGAATCGAATCATGAATCATGAATTGAATTATAAATTATGAATTAAATTATGAATCATGAATCATAAATCAAGAATTGAATCATGAATCATGAATCGAATCATGATTTATGAAATAAATCATGAATTGAATCATGAATTGAATCATGAATCATGAATCATAAATCGAATCATGAATCATGAAATAAATCATGAATTGAATCAAGATTCATGAACCATGAATTGAATCATGAAATAAATCATGAATCATGAATTGAATCATAAATCATGAATCATGAATTTAATCATGAATTATAATTCGAATCATGAATCATGAATCATGAATTGAATCATGAATCATGAATCGAATCATGAATCATGAATTGAATCATAAATCATGAATCGAATCATGAATTGAATCATGAATTCAAACATGAATCATGAATCGAATCATGAATCATGAATTGAATTATGAATCATGAATTAAATCATGAATCATGAATCATAAATCAAGAATTGAATCATGAATCTTGAATCGAATCATGAATCATGAAATAAATCATGAATTGAGTCATGAATTGAATCATGAATCATGAATCGAATCATGAATCATGAAATAAATCATGAATTGAATCAAGATTCATGAACCATGAATTGAATCATGAAATAAATCATGAATCATGATATGAATCATAAATCATGAATCATGAATTTAATCATGAATCATAATTTGAATCATGAATCACAAATTGAATCATGAATCATGAATTGAATCAGGAATTACGAATTGAATCATGCATCATGAATTGAATCATGAATCAGAAATCGAATCATGAATCATGAAATGAATCATGAAATGAATCATGAATCATGAATTGAATCATAAATCCTGAATTGAATCATGAGTCGAATCATGAATCATAAAATAAATAATGAATTGAATCATGAATTGAATCATGAATCATGAATCATGAATCATGAATCGAATCATGAATCATGAAATAAATCATGAATTGAATCAAGATTCATGAACCATGAATTGAATCATGAAAGAAATCATGAATCATGAATTGAATCATAAATCATGAATCATAAATTTAATCATGAATCATGAATCGAATCATGAATTAAAAATTGAATCATGAATCATGAATCAAATCATGAATCATGAATTGAATCATGAATCATGAATCGAATCATGAATTGAATCATGAATCATAAATCATGAATTGAATCATAAATTATGAATCATGAATTTAATCATGAATCATATATCGAATCATGAATCATGAATTATGAATCGAATCATGAATTGAATCATAATTCATGAATTGAATTATGAATTGAATCAAGAATTGAATCATGCATTGAATCATGAATCATGAATTGAATCATGAATTATGAATCATAAATTAAATCATGAATTGAATCATGAATTAAATCATGAATCATGAAATGAATCATGAATCATGAATTGACTCATGAATCGTGAATTGAATCATGAATCATGAATCATGAAATGAATCATGAAATGAATCATGAATCATGAATTGAATCATGAATCATGAAATGAATCATGAATCATGAATTGAATCATGAATCATGAATTGAATCAGGAATCACGAATTGAATCATGCATCATGAATTGAATAATGAATTATAAATCGAATCATGAATCATGAAATGAATCATGAATTAAATCATTAATCATGAATCATGAATGAATCATAAATCATGAAATGAATCATGAATTGAATCATGAATTCAAACATGAATCATGAATCGAATCATGAATCATGAATTGAATTATGAATCATCAATTGAATCATGAATTCAAACATGAATTATGAATCGAATCATGAATCATGAATTGAATTATAAATTATGAATTAAATCATGAATCATGAATCATAATCAAGAATTGAATCATGAATCATGAATCGAATCATGATTTATGAAATAAATCATGAATTGAATCATGAATTGAATCATGAATCATGAATCATAAATCGAATCATGAATCATGAAATAAATCATGAATTGAATCAAGATTCATGAACCATGAATTGAATCATGAAATAAATCATGAATCATGAATTGAATCATAAATCATGAATCATGAATTTAATCATGAATTATAATTCGAATCATGAATCATGAATCATGAATTGAATCATGAATCATGAATCGAATCATGAATCATGAATTGAATCATAAATCATGAATCGAATCATGAATTGAATCATGAATTCAAACATGAATCATGAATCGAATCATGAATCATGAATTGAATTATGAATCATGAATTAAATCATGAATCATGAATCATAAATCAAGAATTGAATCATGAATCATGAAATAAATCATGAATCGAGTCATGAATTGAATCATGAATCATGAATCGAATCATGAATCATGAAATAAATCATGAATTGAATCAAGATTCATGAACCATGAATTGAATCATGAAATAAATCATGAATCATGATATGAATCATAAATCATGAATCATGAATTTAATCATGAATCATAATTTGAATCATGAATCACAAATTGAATCATGAATCATGAATTGAATCAGGAATTACGAATTGAATCATGCATCATGAATTGAATCATGAATCAGAAATCGAATCATGAATCATGAAATGAATCATGAAATGAATCATGAATCATGAATTGAATCATGAATCCTGAATTGAATCATGAATCGAATCATGAATCATAAAATAAATAATGAATTGAATCATGAATTGAATCATGAATCATGAATCATGAATCATGAATCGAATCATGAATCATGAAATAAATCATGAATTGAATCAAGATTCATGAACCATGAATTGAATCATGAAAGAAATCATGAATCATGAATTGAATCATAAATCATGAATCATAAATTTAATCATTGAATCATGAATCGAATCATGAATTAAAAATTGAATCATGAATCATGAATCAAATCATGAATCATGAATTGAATCATGAATCATGAATCGAATCATGAATTGAATCATGAATCATAAATCATGAATTGAATCATAAATTATGAATCATGAATTTAATCATGAATCATATATCGAATCATGAATCATGAATCATGAATCGAATCATGAATTGAATCATAATTCATGAATTGAATTATGAATTGAATCAAGAATTGAATCATGCATTGAATCATGAATCATGAATTGAATCATGAATCATGATATGAATCATGAATCATGAATCATGAATTGAATCATGAATTGAATCATGAATTATGAATCATAAATTAAATCATGAATTGAATCATGAATTAAATCATGAATCATGAAATGAATCATGAATCATGAATTGACTCATGAATCGTGAATTGAATCATGAATCATGAATCATGAAATGAATCATGAAATGAATCATGAATCATGAATTAAATCATGAATCACAAATTGAATCATGCATCATGAATTGAACCATGAATTATAAATCGAATCATGAATCATGAATCATGAATCATGAATTAAATCATGAATCACAAATTGAATCATAAATCATGAATTGAATCATGAATTGAATCATGAATCATGAATCGAATCATGAATCATGAAATAAATCATGAATTGAATCATAAATCATGAATTGAATCATGAATTGAATCATGACTCATGAATTGAATTATGAATTGAATCAAGAATTGAATCATGCATTGAATCATGAATCATGAATTGAATCATGAATCATGAATTGAATCATAAACATGAATCATAAATTGAATCATGAATTGAATCATGAATTAAATAATGAATCATGAATGAATCATGAATCATGAATTGACTCATGAATCATGAATTGAATCATGAATTAAATCATGAATCATGAAATGAATCATGAATCATGAATTGACTCATGAATCATGAATTGAATCATGAATCATGAATCATGAAATGAATCATGAAATGAATCATGAATCATGAATTAAATCATGAATCACAAATTGAATCATGCATCATGAATTGAATCATGAATCGAATCATGAATCATGAATCATGAATTAAATCATGAATCATGAATTGAATCATAAATCATGAATTGAATCAAGAATTGAATCATGAATCATGAATCGAATCATGAATCATGAAATAAATCATGAATTGAATCATAAATCATGAATTGAATCATGAATGAATCATGAATCATGAATTGAATTATGAATTGAATCAAGAATTGAATCATGCATTGAATCATGAATCATGAATTGAATCATGAATCATGAAATGAATCATGAATCATGAATTGAATCATGAATCATGAATTGAATCAGGAATCACGAATTGAATCATGCATCATGAATTGAATCATGAATCATAAATCGAATCATGAATCATGAAATGAATCATGAAATGAATCATGAATCATGAATTGAATCATGAATCACGAATTGAATCATGCATCATGAATTGAATAATGAATCATGAATCGAATCATGAATCATGAAATAAATAATGAATTGAATCATGAATTGAATCATGAATCATGAATCATGAATCGAATCATGAATCATGAAATAAATCATGAATTAAATCAAGATTCATGAACCATGAATTGAATCATGAAATAAATCATGAATCATGAATTGAATCATAAATCATGAATCATAAATTTAATCATGAATCATGAATCGAATCATGAATTAAAAATTGAATCATGAATCATGAATCAAATCATGAATCATGAATTGAATCATGAATCATGAATTGAATCATGAATCATGAATCGAATCATGATTGAATCATGAATCATGAATCATGAATTGAATCATAAATTATGAATCATGAATTGAATCATGAATCATATATATCGAATCATGAATCATGAATCGAATCATGAATTGAATCATGAATCATGAATTGAATTATGAATTGAATCAAGAATTGAATCATGCATTGAATCATGAATCATGAATTGACTCATGAATCGTGAATTGAATCATGAATCATGAAATGAATCATGAAATGAATCATGAATCATGAATTAAATCATGAATCACAAATTGAATCATGCATCATGAATTGAACCATGAATTATAATCGAATCATGAATCATGAATCATGAATCATGAATTAAATCATGAATCATGAATTGAATCATAAATCATGAATTGAATCATGAATTGAATCATGAATCATGAATCGAATCATGAATCATGAAATAAATCATGAATTGAATCATAAATCATGAATTGAATCATGAATTGAATCATGAATCATGAATTGAATTATGAATTGAATCAAGAATTGAATCATGCATTGAATCATGAATCATGAATTGAATCATGAATCATGAATTGAATCATAAAACATGAATCATAAATTGAATCATGAATTGAATCATGAATTAAATAATGAATCATGAAATGAATCATGAATCATGAATTGACTCATGAATCATGAATTGAATCATGAATTAAATCATGAATCATGAAATGAATCATGAATCATGAATTGACTCATGAATCATGATTGAATCATGAATCATGAATCATGAAATGAATCATGAAATGAATCATGAATCATGAATTAAATCATGAATCACAAATTGAATCATGCATCATGAATTGAATCATGAATCGAATCATGAATCATGAATCATGAATTAAATCATGAATCATGAATTGAATCATAAATCATGATTGAATCAAGAATTGAATCATGAATCATGAATCGAATCATGAATCATGAAATAAATCATGAATTGAATCATAAATCATGAATTGAATCATGAATTGAATCATGAATCATGAATTGAATTATGAATTGAATCAAGAATTGAATCATGCATTGAATCATGAATCATGAATTGAATCATGAATCATGAAATGAATCATGAATCATGAATTGAATCATGAATCATGAATTGAATCAGGAATCACGAATTGAATCATGCATCATGAATTGAATCATGAATCATAAATCGAATCATGAATCATGAAATGAATCATGAAATGAATCATGAATCATGAATTGAATCATGAATCACGAATTGAATCATGCATCATGAATTGAATAATGAATCATGAATCGAATCATGAATCATGAAATAAATAATGAATTGAATCATGAATTGAATCATGAATAATGAATCATGAATCGAATCATGAATCATGAAATAAATCATGAATTAAATCAAGATTCATGAACCATGAATTGAATCATGAAATAAATCATGAATCATGAATTGAATCATAAATCATGAATCATAAATTTAATCATGAATCATGAATCGAATCATGAATTAAAAATTGAATCATGAATCATGAATCAAATCATGAATCATGAATTGAATCATGAATCATGAATTGAATCATGAATCATGAATCGAATCATGAATTGAATCATGAATCATGAATCATGAATTGAATCATAAATTATGAATCATGAATTGAATCATGAATCATATATCGAATCATGAATCATGAATCGAATCATGAATTGAATCATGAATCATGAATTGAATTATGAATTGAATCAAGAATTGAATCATGCATTGAATCATGAATCATGAATTGAATCATGAATCATGAATTTAATCATGAATCATGAATTTAATCATGAATCATGAATTATGAATTGAATCATGAATTATGAATCATAAATTGAATCATGAATTGAATCATGAATAAATCATGAATCATGAAATGAATCATGAATCATGAATTGACTCATGAATCATGAATTGAATCATGAATCATGAATCATGAAATGAATCATGAAATGAATCATGAATTAAATCATGAATCACAAATTGAATCATGCATCATGAATTGAATCATGAATCGAATCATGAATCATGAATCATGAATTAAATCATGAATCATGAATTGAATCATAAATCATGAATTGAATCATGAATTGAATCATGAATCATGAATTGAATCATGAATCATGAAATAAATCATGAAATTGAATCATGAATCATGAATCGAATCATAAATCATGAATTGAATCATAAATCATGAATTGAATTATGAATTGAATCAAGAATTGAATCATGCAATGAATCATGAATCATGAATTGAATCTTGAATCATGAATCATGAATTGAATCATGAATTGAATCATGAATTATGAATCATAAATTCAATCATGAATTCAATCATGAATTAAATCATGAATCATGAAATGAATCATGAATCATGAATTGACTCATGAATCATGAATTGACTCATGAATCATGAAATGAATTAATGAAATGAATCATGAATCATGAATTAAATCATGAATCACAAATTGAATCATGCATCATGAATTGAATCATGAATTATAAATCGAATCATGAATCATGAATCATGAATTAAATCATTAATCATGAATCATGAATTGAATCATAAATCATGAATTGAATCATAAAACATGAATCATAAATTGAATCATGAATTGAATCATGAATTAAATAATGAATCATGAAATGAATCATGAATCATGAATTGACTCATGAATCATGAATTGAATCATGAATTAAATCATGAATCATGAAATGAATCATGAATCATGAATTGACTCATGAATCATGAATTGAATCATGAATCATGAATCATGAAATGAATCATGAATCATGAATTAAATCATGAATCACAAATAGAATCATGCATCATGAATTGAATCATGAATCGAATCATGAATCATGAATCATGAATTAAATCATGAATCATGAATTGAATCATAAATCATGAATTGAATCAAGAATTGAATCATGAATCATGAATCAAATCATGAATCATGAAATAAATCATGAATTGAATCATAAATCATGATTGAATCATGAATTGAATCATGAATCATGAATTGAATTATGAATTGAATCAAGAATTGAATCATGCATTGAATCATGAATCATGAATTGAATCATGAATCATGAAATGAATCATGAATCATGAATTGAATCATGAATCATGAATTGAATCAGGAATCACGAATTGAATCATGCATCATGAATTGAATCATGAATCATAAATCGAATCATGAATCATGAAATGAATCATGAAATGAATCATGAATCATGAATTGAATCATGAATCACGAATTGAATCATGCATCATGAATTGAATAATGAATCATGAATCGAATCATGAATCATGAAATAAATAATGAATTGAATCATGGATTGAATCATGAATCATGAATCATGAATCGAATCATGAATCATGAAATAAATCATGAATTAAATCAAGATTGATGAACCATGAATTGAATCATGAAATAAATCATGAATCATGAATTGAATCATAAATCATGAATCATAAATTTAATCATGAATCATGAATCGAATCATGAATTAAAAATTGAATCATGAATCATGAATCAAATCATGAATCATGAATTGAATCATGAATCATGAATCGAATCATGAATTGAATTATGAATCATGAATCATGAATTGAATCATAAATTATGAATCATGAATTTAATCATGAATCATATATCGAATCATGAATCATGAATCATGAATTGAATCATGAATCATGAATTGAATTATGAATTGAATCAAGAATTGAATCATGCATTGAATCATGAATCATGAATTGAATCATGAATCATGAATTGAATCATGAATCATGAATCATGAATTGAATCATGAATTGAATCATGAATCATGAAATGAATCATGAATCATGAATTGACTCATGAATCATGAATTGAATCATGAATCATGAATCATGAAATGAATCATGAAATGAATCATGAATCATGAATTAAATCGTGAATCACAAATTGAATCATGCATCATGAATTCAATCATGAATTATAAATCGAATCATGAATCATGAATCATGAATTAAATCATGAATCATGAATCATAAATTGAATCATAAATCATGAATTCAATCATGAATTGAATCATGAATCATGAATCGACTCATGAATCATGAAATAAATCATGAATTGAATCATAAATCATGAATTGAATCATGAATTGAATCATGAATCATGAATTGAATTATGAATTGAATCAAGAATTGAATCATGCATTGAATCATGAATCATGAATTGAATCATGAATCATGAATTGAATCATGAATCATGAATCATGAATTGAATCATGAATTGAATCATGAATTATGAATCATAAATTCAATCATGAATTCAATCATGAATTGAATCATGAAGCATGAATCGAATCATGAATCATGAAATAAATCATGAATTGAATCATGAATAGTATCATGAATCATGAAATAAATAATGAATTGAATCAAGATCATGAACCATGAATTGAATCATGAATAAATCATGAATCATGAATTGAATCATAAACCATGAATCATGAATTTACCCATGAATCATGAATCGAATCATGAATTAAAAATTGAATCATGAATCATGAATCATGAATCAAATCATGAATCATGAATTGAATCATGAATCATGAATCGAATCATGAATTGAATCATGAATCATGAATTGAATTATGAATTGAATAAAGAATTGAATCATGCATTAAATCATGAATCATGAATTGAATCATGAATCATGAATTGAATCATGAATCATGAATCATGAATTGAATCATGAATTGAATCATGAAAATGAATAAATGAATAAATGAATCATGAATTGAATCATGAATTAAATCATGAATCATGAAATTAATCATGAATCATGAATTGACTCATGAATCGTGAATTGAATCATGAATCATGAATCATGAAATGAATCATGAATCATGAATTAAATCATGAATCACAAATTGAATCATGCATCATGAATTGAACCATGAATTATAAATCGAATCATGAATCATGAATCATGAATCATGAATTAAATCATGAATCATGAATTGAATCATAAATCATGAATTGAATCATGAATTGAATCATGAATCATGAATCGAATCATGAATCATGAAATAAATCATGAATTGAATCATAAATCATGAATTGAATCATGAATTGAATCATGAATCATGAATTGAACTATGAATTGAATCAAGAATTGAATCATGCATTGAATCATGAATCATGAATTGAATCATGAATCATGAATTGAATCATGAATTGAATCATGAATTATGAATCATAAATTCAATCATGAATTCAATCATGAATTAAATCATGAATCATGAAATGAATCATGAATCATGAATTCACTCATGAATCATGAATTCACTCATGAATCATGAATTGAATCATGAAATATGAAATGAATCATGAATCATGAATTAAATCATGAATCACAAATTGAATCATGCATCATGAATTGAATCATGAATTATAAATCGAATCATGAATCATGAATCATGAATTAAATCATTAATCATGAATCATGAATTGAATCATAAATCATGAATTGAATCATGAATTGAATCATGAATCATGAATCGAATCATGAATCATGAATTGAATCATAAATCATGAATCATGAATCGAATCATGAATCATGAAATAAATCATAAATTGAATCAAGATTCATGAACCATAAATGTAATCATGAATCATGAATCGAATCATGAATCAAGAATTGAATCATGAATCATGAATCGAATCATGAATCATGAATTGAATAATGAATCATGAATCGAATCATGAATTGAATCATGAATTATGAATCATGAATTGAATCATAAAACATGAATCATAAATTGAATCATGAATTGAATCATGAATTAAATAATGAATCATGAAATGAATCATGAATCATGAATTGACTCATGAATCATGAATTGAATCATGAATTAAATCATGAATCATGAAATGAATCATGAATCATGAATTGACTCATGAATCATGAATTGAATCATGAATCATGAATCATGAAATGAATCATGAAATGAATCATGAATCATTAATTAAATCATGAATCACAAATTGAATCATGCATCATGAATTGAATCATGAATCGAATCATGAATCGAATCATGAATCATGAAATAAATCATGAATTGAATCATAAATCATGAATTGAATCATGAATTGAATCATGAATCATGAATTGAATTATGAATTGAATCAAGAATTGAATCATGCATTGAATCATGAATCATGAATTGAATCATGAATCATGAAATGAATCAGGAATCACAAATTGAATCATGCATCATGAATTGAATCATGAATCATAAATCGAATCATGAATCATGAAATGAATCATGAAATGAATCATGAATCATGAATTGAATCATGAATCACGAATTGAATCATGCATCATGAATTGAATCATGAATTTTGAATCAAATCATGAATCATGAAATAAATAATGAATTGAATCATGAATTGAATCATGAATCATGAATCATGAATCGAATCATGAATCATGAAATAAATCATGAATTAAATCAAGATTCATGAACCATGAATTGAATCATGAAATAAATCATGAATCATGAATTGAATCATAAATCATGAATCATAAATTTAATCATGAATCATGAATCGAATCATGAATTAAAATTGAATCATGAATCATGAATCAAATCATGAATCATGAATTGAATCATGAATCATGAATCGAATCATGAATTGAATCATGAATCATGAATTGAATCATAAATTATGAATCATGAATTGAATCATGAATCATATATCGAATCATGAATCATGAATCATGAATCGAATCATGAATTGAATCATGAATCATGAATTGAATTATGAATTGAATCAAGAATTGAATCATGCATTGAATCATGAATCATGAATTGAATCATGAATCATGAATTTAATCATGAATCATGAATTTAATCATGAATCATGAATTATGAATTGAATCATGAATTATGAATCATAAATTGAATCATGAATTGAATCATGAATTAAATCATGAATCATGAAATGAATCATGAATCATGAATTGACACATGAATCATGAATTGAATCATGAATCATGAAATGAATCATGAAATGAATCATGAATCATGAATCATGAATTAAATCATGAATCATGAATTGAATCATAAATCATGAATTGAATCATGAATTGAATCATGCATCATGAATTGAATCATGAATCATGAAATAAATCATGAATTGAATCATAAATCATGAATTGAATCATGAATTGAATCATGAATTGAATTATGAATTGAATCAAGAATTGAATCATGCATTGAATCATGAATCATGAATTGAATCATGAATCATGAATTGAGTCATGAATCATGAATCACAAATTGAATCATGAATTGAATCATGAATTATAATTCATAAATTGAATCATGAATTCAATCATGAATTAAATCATGAATCATTAAATGAATCATGAATCATGAATTGACTCATGAATCATGAATTGAATCATGAATCATGAATCATGAAATGAATCATGAAATGAATCATGAATCATGAATCAAATCATGAATTGAATCATGAATCATGAATTGAATTATGAATCATGAATTGAATTATGAATCATGAATTGAATCATGAATCATAAATCATGAATTGAATCATGAATCTTGAATTGAATCATGAGTCATGAATCATGAATTGAATCATGAATCATAAATCATGAATTGAATCAAGAATCTTGAATTGAATCATGAGTCATGAATCATGAATTGAATCATGAATCATGAATCAAATCATGAATTGAATCATGAATCATGAATTGAATCATTAATCATGAATTGAAGTATGAATTATGAATCATGAATAGAATCATGAATCATGAATTGAATCATGAATAATGATTCATGAATTGAATCATGAATCATAAATCATGAATTGAATCATGAATCATGAATTGAATTATGAATCATAAAATGAATCATGAAATGAATCATGAATCATGAATCATAAATTGAATCTTGAATCATGAATCGAATCATGAATCATGAATTGAATCATGAATTGAATCATAAATCATGAATTGAATCATGAACCATGTAATGAATCATGAATTGAATCATGAATCATGAATTGAATTATGAATTGAATCAAGAATTGAATCATGCATTGAATCATGAATCATGAAATGAATCATGAATCATGAATTGACTCATGAATCATGAATTGAATCATGAATCATGAATCATGAAATGAATCATGAAATGAATCATGAATCATGAATTAAATCATGAATCACAAATTGAATCATGCATCACGAATTGAATCATGAATTATAAATCGAATCATGAATCATGAATCATGAATCATGAATTAAATCATGAATCATGAATTGAATCATAAATCATGAATTGAATCATGAATTGAATCATGAAATAAATCATGAATCATGAATTGAATCATAAATCATGAATCATGAATTTAAACATGAATCATGAATCGAATCATGAATTGAATCATGAATCATGAAATGAATCATGAATCATGAATTGAATCATGTATCATGAATTGAATCATGAATCATGAATCATTAATCAAGAATTGAATCATGAATCATGAATTGAATCATGAATCATGAAATGTATCATGAATTGAATCATGAATTCAAACATGAATCATGAATCGAATCATGAATCATGAATTGAATTATGAATTGAATCATAAAATGAATCATGAATTGAATCATGAATTTTGAATTCAATCATGAATCATGAAATGAATCATGAAATGAATCATGAATCATGAAATGAATCATGAATCATGAATTGGATCATGAATCATAAATCGAATCATGAATCATGAATTGAATCATGAATCATGAATTGAATCATGAATCATGAATCGAATCATGAATCATGAATTGAATCATGAATCATGAATCATGAATTGAATCATGAATTGAATCATGAATTATAAATCATAAGTTGAATCATGAATTGAATCATGAATTGAATCATGAATCATGAAATGAATCAAAAATCATGAATTGAATCATGAATCATGAATTGAATCATGAATCATGAATCTTGAATTGAATCATGAATCATAAATTGAATCATGAATCATGAAATGAATCATGAATCGAATCATGAATTTTGAATTGAATCATGAATCATGAAATGAATCATGAAATGAATCATGAATTGAATCATGAATCATGAATTGAATCATGAATCATAAATCGAATCATGAATCATGAATGGAATCATGAATCATGAATCATGAATCGAATCATGAATCATGAATTGAATTATGAATCATGAAATGAATCATGAATTGAATCATGAATTCAAACATGAATCATGAATCGAATCATGTATAATGAATTGAATTATGAATTGAATCAAGAATTGAATCAATAATTGAAACATAAATCATGAATCGAATCATGATTCATGAATTGAATCATGAATCATGAATTAAATCATGAATCATGAATCATGAATTGAATCATGAATTGAATCATGAATTATAAATCATAAGTTGAATCATGAATTGAATCATGAATTGAATCATGAATCATGAAATGAATCATGAATCATGAATTGAATCATGAATCATGAATTGAATCATGAACCATGAATCTTGAATTGAATCATGAATCATAAATTGAATCATGAATTGAATCATGAATTTAATCATGAATCATGAAAGGAATCATGAATCATGAATTGAATCATGAATCATGAATTGAATCAGGAATCATGAATCATAAATTGAATCATGAATTGAATCATGAATCATGAATTGAATGATGAATGATGAATTATGAATTGAATCATGAATCATGAATTGAATCAGGAATCATGAATTGAATCATGAATCATGAATCATGAATTGAATCATGAATTGAATCATGAATTGAATCATAAATTATAAATCATAAGTTGAATCATGAAATGAATCATGAATTGAATCATGAATTTTGAATTCAATCATGAATCATGAAATGAATCATGAAATTAATCATGAATCATGAATTAAATCATGAATCATGAATTGAATCATGAATCATAAATCGAATCATGAATCATGAATTGAATCATGAATCATGAATCACGAATCATGAATTGAATCATGAATCATGAATTGAATCATGAATCATGAATCGAATCATGAATAATGAATCATGAATTGTATCATGAATCATAAATTGAATCATGAATTGAATCATGAATTATGAATTATAAATTGAATCATGAATTGAATCATAAATTGAATCATGAATCATGAAATGAATCATGAATCATGAATTGAATCATGAATCACGAATTGAATCATGCATCATGAATTGAATCATGAATTATAAATCGAATCATGAATCATGAATCATTAATGAGGAATTAAATCATGAATCATGAATTGAATCATAAATCATGAATTGAATCATGAATTGAATCATGAATCATGAATCGAATCATGAATTATGAAATAAATCATGAATTGAATCATGAATTGAATCTTGAATTGAATCATGAATAATGAAATAAATCATGAATTGAATAAAGATTCATGAACCATGAATTGAATCATAAATCATGAATCATGAATTTAATCATGAATCATAATTTGAATCATGAATCATGATTCAAGAATTGAATCATGAATCATAAATTGAATCATGAATCATGAATTGAATCATGAATCATGAATCGAATCATGAATCATGAATTGAATCATGAATCATGAATTAAATCATAAATCATAAATCAAGAATTGAATCATGAATCATAATTCGAATCATGAATCATGAAATAAATCATGAATTGAATCATGAATTAAATCATGAATCATGAATCATGAATCGAATCATGAATCATGAAATAAATCATGAATTGAATCAAGATTCATGAACCATGAATTGAATCATGAAATAAATCATGAATCATGAATTGAATCATAAATCATGAATCATGAATTTAATCATGAATCATAATTTGAATCATGAATCATGAATTGAATCATGAATCATGAATCGAATCATAAATCATGAATTGAATCATAAATCATGAATTGAATTATGAATTGAATCAAGAATTGAATCATGCAATGAATCATGAATCATGAATTGAATCTTGAATCATGAATCATGAATTGAATCATGAATTGAATCATGAATTATGAATCATAAATTCAATCATGAATTCGATCATGAATTAAATCATGAATCATGAAATGAATCATGAATCATGAATTAAATCATTAATCATGAATCATGAATTGAATCATAAATCATGAATTGAATCATGAATTGAATCATGAATCATGAATCGAATCATGAATCATGAATTCAATCATAAATCATGAATCATGAATTGAAGCATGAATCATGAATCGAATCATGAATCATGAATCATGAATTGAATTATGAATCATGAATCATGAATTGAATCATAAATCACAAATCATGAATTGAATCATGAATCATAAAATTAATCATGAATCATGAATGGAATCATGAATCATAAATCATGAATTGAATTATAAATCTCGAAATGAATCATGAATCGAATCATGAATCATGAATCAAGATATGAATCATGAACCTTAACCCTAACCATAAACCCTAACCTTAACCCTAACATTAACCCCTAACCCTAAACCTAACCCCCTAACCCTAACCTCTAACCCTAACCCTAACCCTAACCCCTAACCCTAACCCTAACCCTAACCACTAACCCTAACCCTAACCCTAACCCCTAACCCTAACCCTAAACCTAACCCTAAACCTAACCCCTAACCCTAACCCTAACCCTAACCCCCTAACCCTAACCCTAACCCCTAACCCTTACCCTAACACTAACCCCTAACCCCCTAACCCTAACCCTAACCCTAACCCCCTAACCCTTACCCTAACCCTCACTCTAACCCTAACCCTAACCCTAACCCTAACCCCTAACCCTAACCCTAACCTCTAACCCTACCGTTAACCCTAAGCCTAACCCTAACCCTAACCCCTTAACCCTAACCCTAACCCTAACCCTGACCCCTAACCCCTAACCCTAACCCTAACCCCAACTCTAACCCCAAACCCTAACCCTAATCCTAACCCTAACCCCTAATCCTAGCCCTAATCCTAACCCCAAACCCTAACCCTAACCCTAACCCCTAATCCTAACCCTAACCCTAACCCCCTAACCCTAACCCTAACCCTAACCCCAAACCCTAACCCTAACCATAACCCTAACCCCCTAACCCTAACCCTAACCCCTTAACCCTAACCCTAACCCTAATACTAACCCCCTAACCCTAACCCTAACCCCCTAACCCCTAATGCTAACCCTAACCCTAACACTAACCCTAACCCCAAACCCTAACCCTAACCCTAACCCTAACCCTAACCCTAACCCCTAATCCTAACCCTAACCCTAAACCTAACTCTAACCCTAACCCTAAACCTAACCCTAACCCCCTAACCCTAACCCCCTAACCCTAACCCTAACCCTAACCCCTAACCCTAACCCTAACGCTAACCCCAAACCCTAACCCTAACCCTAACCCTAACCCCTTTAACCCTAACCCTAACCCTAACACCTAACCCCTAACCCCTAACCCTAACCCTAACCCCAACCCTAACCCTAACCCTAACCCGGACATATTTAATCATGAATTGAATTATGAATTGAATCATGAATCATAAATCGAATCATGAATCATGAATTGAATAATGAATCATGAATCATGAATTGAATCATGAATCATGAATTGAATCATGAATCATGAATCAAATCATGAATCATGACTCATGAATTGAATCATGAATCATGAATCGAATCATGAATCATGAATTAAAGCATGAATTGAATCAATATTCATGAACCATGAATTGAATCATGAAATAAATCATGAATCATGAATGGAATCATAAATCATGAATTGAATCATTAATTAAGAATCATGAATCATAAATTGAATTATGAATCATGAATTGAATCATGAATTGAATCATGATTTAAAACATGAATTATGAATTGAATCATGAATCATGAATTGAATCATGAATTATAAATCGAATCATGAATCATGAATCATGAATCATAAATTAAATCATGAATCATGAATCATGAATTGAATCATAAATCATGAATTGAATCATGAATTGAATCATGAATCATGAATCGAATCATGAATCATGAAATAAATCATGAATTGAATCATAAATCATGAATTGAATCATGAATCATGAATTGAATTATGAATTGAATCAAGAATTGAATCATGCATTGAATCATGAATCATAAATTGAATCATAAATCATGAATTGAATCATGAATTGAATCATGAAT
>NW_027446616.1:0-7500 GCF_038048845.1 Mixophyes fleayi | reverse complement strand
CCCTAATCCTAACCCTAACCCCTAACCCTAACATTAACCCTAACCCTAACCCTAACCCTAACCCCTTAACCCTAACCCTAACCCTAACCCCTAACCCTAACCCTAACCTTAACTCTAACCCCAAAACCTAACCCTAACCCTAACCCCTAATCCTAACCCTAACCCTAACCCCATAACCCTAACCCTAACCCTAACCCCCTAACCCTAACCCTAACCCTAACACTAACCCTAACCCTAACCCCTAACCCTAACCCTAACCCTAACACTAACCCCTAACCCTAACCCTAACCCTAACCCCTTAGCCCTATCCCTAATCCTAACCATAACCCTAACCCCCTAACCCTAACCCTAACCCCTTAACCCTAACCCTAACCCTTACCCCTAACCCTAACCCTAACCCTAACCCGCTAACCCTAACCCTAACCCCAAACCCTAACCCTAACCCTAACCCTAACCCTAACCCTAACCTTAACCCCTAACCCTAACCATAATCCTAACCCTAACCCCTAACCTTAACCCTAACCCTAACCCCTAACCCTTACCCTAACCCTAACCCTAAACCTAACCCCTAACCCTAACCCTAACCTTAACTCTAACCCTAACCCTAACCCTAACCCCTAACCCTAACCATAATCCTAACCCTAACCCCTAACCTTAACCCTAACCCTAACCCTAACCCTAACTTCTAACCCCTAACCCCTAACCCTAACCCTAACCCTAACCGTCACCCGGACATATTGAATCATGAATTGAATTATGAATTGAATTTATGAATCATGAATCGAATCATGAATCATGAATTGAATCATGAATCATGACTCATGAATTGAATCATGAATCATGAATCATGAATCAAATCATGAATAATGAAATAATTCATGAATTGAATCAAGATTCATGAACCATGAATTGAATCATGAAATAAATCATGAATCATGAATCGAATCATAAATCATGAATTGAATCATGAATTAAGCATCATTAATCATAAATTGAATCATGAATCATGAATTGAATCATGAATTGAATCATAAATTATGAATTAAAACATGAATCATGAATTGAATCATGATTTAAAACATGAATTATAAATTGAATCATGAATCATGAATCATGAATTGAATTTTGAATCATGAATCGAATCATGAATCACAAATTATGAATTGAATCATCAACTGAATCATGAATCATGAATCATGAATTGAATCATGAATCATGAATGGAATCATGAATCATGAATCGAATCATGAATCATGAATCGAATCATGAATCATGAATTATGAATTGAATCATAAATCATGAAATGAATCATGAATTGAATCATGAATCATGAACTGAATCATGAATCATGAATCATGAATCATGAATTGAATCATGAATCATGAATTGAATCATGAATCATGAAATGAATCATGAATTGAATCATGAATTCAAACATGAATCATGAATGGAATCATGAATCATGAATTGAATCATGAATCATGAATCATTATTTGAATCATGAATCATGAATTGAATTAGGAATTGAATCATGAATTGAATTATAAATTGAATCAGGAATTGAATCATAAATTGAAACATGAATCATGAATCATGAATGGAATGATGAATCATGAATTGAATCATAAATCATGAATCATGAATTGAAGCATGAATCATGAATCGAATCATGAATCATGAATCGAATCATGAATCATGAATCATGTATTGAATTATGAATCAGGAATCCAATCATGAATCATGAAATAAATCATGAATTGAATCAAGATTCATGAACCATGAATTGAATCATGAAATAAATCATGAATCATGAATTTAATCATGAATTATGAATCAAATCATGAATCATGAATCAAGAATTGAATCATAAACCCTAACCCTAACCCTAACCCCTAACCCTAACCCTAACCCTTAACCCTAACCCTAACCCTTACCCCCTAACCCTAACCCTAACCCCTAACCCTAACCCTAACCCCTAACCCTAACCCTAACCCTAACCCTAACTGTAACCCCTAACCCTAACCCCCTAACCCTAACCCTAACCCTAACCCCTAACCCTAACCCCTAACCCCTAACCCTAACCCTAACCTTAACCCTAACTGTAACCCCTAACCCTAACCCCTAACCCTAACCCTAACCCTAGCCCCTAACCCCTAACCCTAACCCTAACCTTAACTCTAACCCCAAACCCTAACCCTAACCCTAACCCCTAATCCTAACCCTAACCCTAATCCCATAACCCTAACCCTAACCCCCTAACCCTAACCCTAACCCTAACACTAAACCCTAACCCTAACTCTAACATTAACCCCTAACCCTAACCCTAAACCTAACCCCTAACCCTAACCCCCTAACCACCTAACCCTAACCCTAACCATAACACTAACCCCTAACCCTAACCCCTAACCCTAACCCTAACCCTAACCCTAAACCTAACCCCTAACCCTAACCCTAACCTTAACTCTAACCGTAACCCTAACCCTAACCCCTAAACCTAACCCTAATCCTAACCCTAACCCTTAACCCTAACCTTAACCCTAACCCTAACTCTAACCCTAACACTAACCCCTAACCTTAACCCTAACCCTAACCCCTTAACCCTAACTCTAATCCTAACCATAACCCAAACCCCCTAACCCTAACCCTAACCCCTTAACCCTAACCCTAACCCTAACCCCCTAACCCTAACCCTAACCCGCTAACCCTAACCCTAACCCTAACCCCAAACCCTAACCCTAACCCTAAACCTAACCCTAACCCTATCCTTAACCCTAACCCTAACCACTTAACCCTAAACCTAACCCCTAACCCTAACCCCCTAACCCCCTAACCCTAACCCTAACCCTCTAACCCTAACCCTAACCCTAACCCCTAACCCTAAAACCTAACCCTAACCCTAACTCTAACCCTAACCCTAAACCTAACCCTAACCCCCTAACCCTAACCCTAACCCTAACCATAACCCCTAACCCTAACCCTAACTCCAACCCTAACCCTAAACCTAACCCTAACCCCCTAACCCTAACCCTAACCACTAACCCTAACCCTTACCCTAACCCTACCCCTAACCCCTAACCCTGACCTTAACTCTAACCCTAACCCTAACCCCTAACCCTAACCCTAATCCTAACCCTAACCCCTAACCCTAACCCTTTTCCCTAACCCTAACCCTAACCCCTTAACCCTAACCCTAACCCTAACCCTAACCTTAACTCTAACCCTAACCTTAACCCTAACCCCTAACCCTAACCCTAATAATAACCCTAACCCCTAACCCTAACCCTAACCCTAACTCTAACCCCCTAACCCTAACCCTAACCCTAACCCCCTAACCCTAACCCTAACCCTAACCACCTAACCCTAACCTTAACTCTAACCCTAACCCTAACCCTAACCCTAATCCTAACCCTAACCCCTAACCCTAACCTTAACCCTAACCCTAACCCTAACCCCTTAACCCTAACCCTAACCCTAACCTTAACTCTAACCCCAAACCCTAACCCTAACCCTAACCCCTAATCCTAACCCTAACCCTAATCCCATAACCCTAACCCTAACTCTAACCCCCTAACCCTAATAGTAACCCTAACCCTAACCCCTAACCCTAACCCTAACCCCAAACCCTAACCCAAACCCTAACCCTAACCCTAACCCCTAACCCTAAAACCTAACCCTAACCCTAACTCTAACCCTAACCCTAAACCTAACCCTAACCCCAAACCCTAACCCTAACCCTAACCCTGACCCCTAACCCTAAAACCTAACCCTAACCCTATCCCTAACTCTGACCATAACCCCTTAATCCTTACCCTAACCCTAACCCTGACCCCTAACCCCTAACCCTAACCCTAACCTTAACTCTAACCCCTAATCCTAACCCTAACCCTAACCCTAACCCCCTAACCCTAACCCTAACCCTAACACTAACCCTAACCCCTAACCCTAACATTAACACTAACCCATAACCCTAACCCTAACCCTAACCCTAACCCCTTAACCCTAACCCTAATCCTAACCATAACCCAAACCCCCTAACCCTAACCCTAACCCCTTAACCCTAACCCTAACCCTAACTCCCTAACCCTAACCCTAACCCTAACCCGCTAACCCTAACCCCAAAACCTAACCCTAACCCTAACCCTAATCCCTAACCCTAAACCCTAACCCTAACCCTAACTCTAACCCTAACCCTAAAAATAACACTAACCCTAACCCTAACCCTAACCACTTAACCCTAAACCTAACCCCTAACCCTAACCCCTAACCCCCTAACCCTAACCCTAACCCCCTAACCCTAACCCTAACCCTAACCCCTTAACCCTAACCCTAATCCTAACCATAACCCAAAAACCCTAACCCTAACCCTAACTCTAACCCCTAATCCTAACCCTAACCCTCACCCTAACCCTAACCCTAACCCCTAACCCTAACCCTAACCCCCTAACCCTAACCCTAACCTTAACTCTAATCCTAACCCTAACCCTAACCCCTTAACCCTAACCCTAACCCTAACCTTAACTCTAACCCCAAAAGCTAACCCTAACCCTAACCCCTAATCCTAACCCTAACCCTAACCCCATAACCCTAACCCTAACTCTAACCCCCTAACCCTAACCCTAACCCCCTAACCCTAACCTTAACTCTAACCCTAACCCTAACCCTAACCCCTAACCCTAACCCTAATCCTAACCCTAACCCCTAACCTTAACCTTAACCCTAACCCTAACCCTAACCCTAACCCCTTAACCCTAACCCTAACCCTAACCCTATAACCCTAACCCTAACTCTAACCCCCTAACCCTAACAGTAACCCTAACCCTAACCCCTAACCCTAACCCTAACCCGAAACCCTAACCCTAACCCTAACCCTAACCCTAACCCCTAACCCTAAAACCTAACCCTAACCCTAACTCTAACCCTAACCCTAAACCTAAACCTAAACCCAAACCCTAACCCTAACCCTAACCCTAACCCCTAACCCTAAAACCTAACCCTAACCCTAACCCTAACCCTAACCCTAACCATAACCCCTTAACCCTTACCCTAACACTAACCCTAACCCTGACCCCTAACCCCTAACCCTAACCCTAACCCTAACCTTAACTCTAACCCCTAATCCTAACCCTAACCGTAACCCTAACCCCATAACCCTAACCCTAACCCCCTAACCCTAACCCTAACAATAACCCTAACCCCATAACCCTAACTCTAACCCCCTAACCCTAAACCTAACCCTAACAGTAACCCTAACCCTAACCCCTAACCCTAACCCTAACCCGAAACCCTAACCCTAACCCTAACCCTAACCCTAACCCCTAACCCTAAAACCTAACCCTAACCCTAACTCTAACCCTAACCCTAAACCTAAACCTAAACCCAAACCCTAACCCTAACCCTAACCCTAATCCCTAACCCTAAAACCTAACCCTAACCCTAACCCTAACCATAACCCCTTAACCCTTACCCTAACACTAACCCTAACCCTGACCCCTAACCCCTAACCCTAACCCTAACCCTAACCTTAACTCTAACCCCTAATCCTAACCCTAACCCTAACCCTAACCCCATAACCCTAACCCTAACCCCCTAACCCTAACCCTAACAATAACCCTAACCCCTAACCCTAACCCTAACCCTAACACTAACCCCTAACCCTAACCCTAACCCTAACCCCTTAACCCTAACCCTAATCCTAACCATAACCCAAACCCCCTAACCCTAACCCTAACCCCTTAACCCTAACCCTAACTCCCTAACCCTAACCCTAACCCTAACCCGCTAACCCTAACCCTAACCCTAACCCCAAACCCTAACCCTAACCCTAACTCCCTAACCCTAACCCGCTAACCCTAACCCTAACCCCAAAACCTAACCCTAACCCTAACCCTAACTCTAACCCTAACCCTAAACCTAACACTAACCCTAACCCTAACCCTAACCACTTAACCCTAAACCTAACCCCTAACCCTAACCCCCTAACCCCCTAACCCTAACCCTAACCCCCTAACCCTAACCCTAACCCTAACCCTAACCCCTTAACCCTAACCCTAATCCTAACCCTAACCCCTAACCCTAACCTTAACCCTAACCCTAACCCTAACCCTAACCCATTAACCCTAACCCTAACCCTAACCCTGATTCCTAATAGCTAACCCTAACCCTAACCCCAAACCCTAACCCTAACCCTAACCCTAATCCTAACCCCAAACCCTAAACCTAACCCTAACCCTAGCCCTAACCCTAATCCCAAACCCTAACCCTAACCTTAACCCCCTAACCCTAACCCTAACCCTAACCCCCTAACCCTAACCCTAACCCTAGCCCTAATCCTAACCCTAACCCCAAACCCTAACCTTAACCCTAACCCTAACCCTAACCCCTAACCCTAACCCTAACCCTAACCACTTAACCCTAACCCTAACCCTAGCCCCTAACCCCTAACCCCTAACCCTAACCCTAACCCGGACATATTGAATCATGAATTGAATTATGAATTGAATTTATGAATCATGAATCGAATCATGAATCATGAATTGAATAATGAATCATGACTCATGAATTGAATCATGAATCATGTATCATGAATCAAATCATGAATAATTAAATAATTCATGAATTGAATCAAGACTCATGAACCATGAATTGAATCATGAAATAAATCATGAATCATGAATTGAATCATGAATCATGAATTGAATCATGAATTATGAATTAAAACATGAATCATGAATTGAATCATGATTTAAAACATGAATTATAAATTGAATCATGAATCATGAATGGAATCATGAATCATGAATCGAATCATGAATCATGAATCGAATCATGAATCATGAATTATGAATTGAATCATAAAACATGAAATGAATCATGAATTGAATCATGAATCATGAACTGAATCATGAATCATGAATCATGAATTGAATCATGAATCATGAATTGAATCATGAATCATGAAATGAATCATGAATTGAATCATGAATTCAAACATGAATCATGAATGGAATCATGAATCATGCATTGAATCATGAATCATGAATCTTTATTTGAATCATGAATCATGAATTGAATTAGGAATTGAATCATGAATTGAATTATAAATTGAATCATGAATTGAAACATGAATCATGAATCATGAATCGAATCATGAATCATGAATTGAATCATAAATCATGAATCATGATTTGAAGCATGAATCATGAATCGAATCATGAATCATGTATTGAATTATGAATCATGAATCCAATCATGAAATAAATCATGAATTGAATCAAGATTCATGAACCATGAATTGAATCATGAAATAAATCATGAATCATTAATTGAATCATAAATCATGAATCATGAATTTAATCATGAATCATGAATCGAATCATGAATCATGAATCAAGAATTGAATCATAAACCCTAACCCTAACCCTAACCCCTTACCCTAACCCTAACCCTAACCCCTAACCCTAACCCTAACCCCCTAACCCTAACCCTAACTCAAACCCCTAA
>NW_027446615.1:0-50707 GCF_038048845.1 Mixophyes fleayi | reverse complement strand
TGAATCATAAATCATGAATCATGAATCGAATCATGAATCATGAATTGAATCATGAATCATGATTGAATCATGAATCATGAATCATGAATAATGAATCAAATCATAAATTATGAATCATGAATCATATATTGAATCATGAATCATGAATCGAATCATGAATCATGAATCGAATCATGAATTGAATTATAAATCATGAATCATGAATTGAATCATGAATCATAAATCGAATGATGAATCATGAATTGAATCATGAATCATAAATCATGAATCGAATCATGGATCATGAATTATGAATCAAATCATGAATCATGAAATGAATCATGATTTGAATCATGAATTGAATCATAAATCATGAATCATGAATTGAATAATGAATCATGAATCGAATCATAATTCATGAATTGAATCATGAATCATGAATCATGAATCATGAATCATGAATCGAATCATGAATCATGAATTGAATCATGAATCATGAATCATGAATCATGAATCATGAATCATGAATTGAATCATGAATCATGAATCGAATCCTGAATCATGAATCATGAATTGAATCATGAATCATGAATTGAATCATAAATTGAATCATAAATAATAAATCATGAATTGAATCATGAATCATGAATCGAATCATGAATCATGAATCATGAATTGAATCATAAATTGAATCATAAATCATAAATCATGAATTAAATAATGAATCATGAATCATGAATTGAATCATGAATCATGAATCAATAATCATGAATTGAATCATGAATCATGAATTGAATCATAAATTGAATCATAAATAATAAATCATGAATTGAATCATGAATCATGAATCGAATCATGAATCATGAATCATGAATTGAATCATAAATTGAATCATAAATCATAAATCATGAATTAAATAATGAATCATGAATCATGAATTGAATCATGAATCATGAATCAATAATCATGAATTGAATCATGAATCATGAATCATGAATTGAATCATGAATCATGAATCGAATCATGAATCATGAATTAAATAATGAATCATGAATCATGAATTGAATCATGAATCATGAATCGAATCATGAATCATGAATCATGAATTGAATCATGAATCATGAATTGAATCATAAATTGAATCATAAATCATAAATCATGAATTGAATCATAAATCATGAATCATGAATTATGAATCATGAATCGAATCATGAATCATGAATCATGAATTGAATCATGAATCATGAATAATGAATCATGAATCATGAATCATGAATCATGAATCATGAATCGAATCATGAATCATGAAATGAATCATGAATCATGAATCAAATCATGAATCATGAATCAAATCATGAATCATGAAATGAATCATGAATTGAATCATGAATTTAATCATAAATCATGAATCATGAATTGAATCATGAATCATGAATCGAATCATGAATCATGAATTGAATCATAAATCATGAATCATGAATCATGAATCATGAATCATGAATCGAATCATGAATCATGAATCGAATCATGAATCATGAATTGAATCATGAATCATGAATCATGAATTGAATCATGAATCATGAATTGAATCATGAATCAAATCCTAATTCATGAATCATGAATTGAATCATGAATCATGAATTGAATCATAAATTGAATCATAAATAATAAATCATGAATTGAATCATGAATCATGAATCGAATCATGAATCATGAATTGAATCATTAATCATGAATTGAATCATAAATTGAATCATAAATCATAAATCAGGAATTAAATAATGAATAATGAATCATGAATTGAATCATTAATCATGAATAGAATCATAAATCATGAATTGAATCATTAATCATGAATTGAATCATAAAATGAATCATAAATCATAAATCATGAATTGAATCATGAATCATGAATCGAATCATGAATCATGAATTGAATCATGAATCATGAATCATGAATCGAATCATGAATCATGAATCATGAATCATGAATCGAATCATGAATCATGAATTGAATCATGAATCATGAATTGAATCATAAATCATGAATTGAATCATGAATCATGAATCATGAATCATGAATCGAATCATAAATTATGAATCATGAATCATGAATCGAATCATAAATCATGAATCGAATCATGAATCATGAATCATGAATCGAATCATGAATCTCGAATCATGAATTGAATCATGAATAATGAATTGAATCATGAATTGAATCATAAATCATGAATCATGAATTGAATCATGAATCATAAATCATGAATCGAATCATGAATCATGAATTATGAATAGAATCATGAATCATGAATTGAATCATGAATCATAAATCATGATTCGAATCATGAATCATGAATTAAGAATCGAATCATGAATCATGAATTGAATCATGAATCATGAATCATGAATTGAATCATGAATCATGAATCATGAATCATGAATCGAATCATGAATCATGAATTGAATCATGAATCATGAATCATGAATCGAATCATGAATCATGAATCATGATTTAAATTATGAATTGAATCATAAATTGAATCATAAATCATAAATCATGAATTGAATCATGAATCATGAATCATGAATCATGAATCGAATCATGAATCATGAATAATGAATTGAATCATGAATCATGAATCATGAATCATGAATCATTAATCGAATCATGAATCATGAATCATGAATCGAATCATGAATCGATTCATGAATTAATGAATCATGAATCGAATCATGAATCATAAAATGAATCATGAATTGAATCATGAATTGAATCATAAATCATGAATCATGAATTGAATCATGAATCATGAATCGAATCATAATTCATGAATTGAATCATGAATCATGAATCATGAATCGAATCATGAATCATGAATTGAATCATGAATCATGAATTGAATCATGAATCATGAATCATGAATCATGAATTGAATCATGAATCATGAATCATGAATTGAATCATGAATCATGAATCGAATCCTGAATCATGAATCATGAATTGAATCATGAATCATGAATTGAATCATAAATTGAATCATAAATAATAAATCATGAATTGAATCATAAATAATAAATCATGAATTGAATCATGAATCATGAATCGAATCATGAATCATGAATTGAATCATAAATTGAATCATAAATCATAAATCATGAATTAAATAATGAATCATGAATCATGAATTGAATCATGAATCATGAATCGAATCAAGAATCATGAATTGAATCATGAATCATGAATTGAATCATAAATTGAATCATAAATCATAAATCATGAATTGAATCATGAATCATGAATCGAATCATGAATCATGAATTGAATCATAAATCATGAATCATGAATCGAATCATGAATCATGAATTGAATCATGAATCATGAATTGAATCATGAATCATGAATCATGAATCATGAATCGAATCATAAATTATGAATCATGAATCATGAATTGAATCATGAATCATTAATCATGAATCATGAATCGAATCATAAATTATGAATCATGAATCATGAATCGAATCATGAATCATGAATCGAATCATGAATCATGAATCATGAATCGAATCATGAATCATGAATCGAATCATGAATCTCGAATCATGAATTGAATCATAAATCATGAATTGAATCATGAATTGAATTATAAATCATGAATCATGAATTGAATCATGAATCATAAATCGAATGATGAATTATGAATTGAATCATGAATCATAAATCATGAATCGAATCATGGATCATGAATTATGAATCGACTCATGAATCATGAAATGAATCATGATTTGAATCATGAAATGAATCATGATTTGAATCATGAATTGAATCATAAATCATGAATCATGAATTGAATCATGAATCATAATTCGAATCATAATTCATTAATTGAATCATGAATCATGAATCATGAATCATGAATCGAATCATGAATCATGAATTGAATCATGAATCATGAATTAAATCATGAATCATGAATCATGAATCATGAATCATGAATTGAATCATGAATCATGAATTGAATCATAAATCATGAATTGAATCATGAATCATGAATTAAATCATGAATCATGAATCACGAATCATGAATCATGAATCGAATCATAAATTATGAATCATGAATCATGAATCGAATCATGAATCATGAATCGAATCATGAATCATGAATCATGAATCGAATCATGAATCTCGAATCATGAATTGAATCATGAATAATGAATTGAATCATGAATTGAATCATAAATCATGAATCATGAATTGAATCATGAATCATAAATCATGAATCTAATCATGAATCATGAATTATGAATCGAATCATGAATCATGAATTGAATAATGAATCATAAATCATGAATCGAATCATGAATCATGAATTAAGAATCGAATCATGAATCATGAATTGAATCATGAATCATGAATCATGAATTGAATCATGAATCATGAATCATGAATCATGAATCATGAATCGAATCATGAATCATGAATTGAATCATGAATCATGAATCATGAATCGAATCATGAATCATGAATCATGATTTAAATTATGAATTGAATCATAAATTGAATCATAAATCATAAATCATGAATTGAATCATGAATCATGAATCATGAATTATGAATCATGAATCATGAATTATGAATCATGAATCGAATCATGAATCATGAATTGAATCATGAATCATGAATCATGAATTGAATCATGAATCATGAATCATGAATCATGAATCATGAATCGAATCATGAATCATGAATCATGAATCGAATCATGAATCGATTCATGAATTAATGAATCATGAATCGAATCATGAATCATAAAATGAATCATGAATTGAATCATGAATTGAATCATAAATCATGAATCATGAATTGAATCATGAATCATGAATCGAATCATAATTCATGAATTGAATCATGAATCATGAATCATGAATCGAATCATGAATCATGAATTGAATCATGAATCATGAATTGAATCATGAATCATGAATCATGAATCATGAATTGAATCATGAATCATGAATCATGAATTGAATCATGAATCATGAATCGAATCCTGAATCATGAATCATGAATTGAATCATGAATCATGAATTGAATCATAAATTGAATCATAAATAATAAATCATGAATTGAATCATAAATAATAAATCATGAATTGAATCATGAATCATGAATCGAATCATGAATCATGAATTGAATCATAAATTGAATCATAAATCATAAATCATGAATTAAATAATGAATCATGAATCATGAATTGAATCATGAATCATGAATCGAATCAAGAATCATGAATTGAATCATGAATCATGAATTGAATCATAAATTGAATCATAAATCATAAATCATGAATTGAATCATGAATCATGAATCGAATCATGAATCATGAATTGAATCATAAATCATGAATCATGAATCGAATCATGAATCATGAATTGAATCATGAATCATGAATCATGAATCGAATCATAAATTATGAATCATGAATCATGAATCATGAATCGAATCATAAATTATGAATCATGAATCATGAATCGAATCATGAATCATGAATCGAATCATGAATCATGAATCATGAATCGAATCATGAATCTCGAATCATGAATTGAATCATGAATCATGAATTGAATCATGAATTGAATTATAAATCATGAATCATGAATTGAATCATGAATCATAAATCGAATGATGAATCATGAATTGAATCATGAATCATAAATCATGAATCGAATCATGGATCATGAATTATGAATCGACTCATGAATCATGAAAGGAATCATGATTTGAATCATGAATTGAATCATAAATCATGAATCATGAATTGAATCATGAATCATGATTCGAATCATAATTCATGAATTGAATCATGAATCATGAATCATGAATCATGAATCGAATCATGAATCATGAATTGAATCATGAATCATGAATTGAATCATGAATCATGAATCATGAATCATGAATTGAATCATGAATCATGAATCGAATCCTGAATCATGAATCATGAATTGAATCATGAATCATGAATTGAATCATAAATTGAATCATAAATAATAAATCATGAATTGAATCTTGAATCATGAATCGAATCATGAATCATGAATCATGAATTGAATCATAAATTGAATCATAAATCATAAATCATGAATTAAATAATGAATCATGAATCATGAATTGAATCATGAATCATGAATCAATAATCATGAATTGAATCATGAATCATGAATCATGAATTGAATCATGAATCATGAATCGAATCATGAATCATGAATTGAATCATGAATCATGAATTGAATTATAAATTGAATCATAAATCATAAATCATGAATTGAATCATGAATCATGAATCGAATCATGAATCCTGAATTGAATCATAAATCATGAATCATGAATCGAATCATGAATCATGAATCGAATCATAAATTATGAATCATGAATTATGAATCGAATCATGAATCATGAATCAAATCATGAATCATGAATCATGAATCGAATCATGAATCTCGAATCATGAATTGAATCATGAATCATGAATTGAATCATGAATCATGAATCATGAATTGAATCATGAATCATGAATCATGAATCATGAATCATGAATCGAATCATGAATCATGAATCATGAATCGAATCATGAATCGATTCATGAATTAATGAATCATGAATCGAATCATGAATCATAAAATGAATCATGAATTGAATCATGAATTGAATCATAAATCATGAATCATGAATTGAATCATGAATCATGAATCGAATCATAATTCATGAATTGAATCATGAATCATGAATCATGAATCGAATCATGAATCATGAATTGAATCATGAATCATGAATTGAATCATGAATCATGAATCATGAATCATGAATTGAATCATGAATCATGAATCATGAATTGAATCATGAATCATGAATCGAATCCTGAATCATGAATCATGAATTGAATCATGAATCATGAATTGAATCATAAATTGAATCATAAATAATAAATCATGAATTGAATCATAAATAATAAATCATGAATTGAATCATGAATCATGAATCGAATCATGAATCATGAATTGAATCATAAATTGAATCATAAATCATAAATCATGAATTAAATAATGAATCATGAATCATGAATTGAATCATGAATCATGAATCGAATCAAGAATCATGAATTGAATCATGAATCATGAATTGAATCATAAATTGAATCATAAATCATAAATCATGAATTGAATCATGAATCATGAATCGAATCATGAATCATGAATTGAATCATAAATCATGAATCATGAATCGAATCATGAATCATGAATTGAATCATGAATCATGAATCATGAATCGAATCATAAATTATGAATCATGAATCATGAATCATGAATCGAATCATAAATTATGAATCATGAATCATGAATCGAATCATGAATCATGAATCGAATCATGAATCATGAATCATGAATCGAATCATGAATCTCGAATCATGAATTGAATCATGAATCATGAATTGAATCATGAATTGAATTATAAATCATGAATCATGAATTGAATCATGAATCATAAATCGAATGATGAATCATGAATTGAATCATGAATCATAAATCATGAATCGAATCATGGATCATGAATTATGAATCGACTCATGAATCATGAAATGAATCATGATTTGAATCATGAATTGAATCATAAATCATGAATCATGAATTGAATCATGAATCATGATTCGAATCATAATTCATGAATTGAATCATGAATCATGAATCATGAATCATGAATCGAATCATGAATCATGAATTGAATCATGAATCATGAATTGAATCATGAATCATGAATCATGAATCATGAATTGAATCATGAATCATGAATCGAATCCTGAATCATGAATCATGAATTGAATCATGAATCATGAATTGAATCATAAATTGAATCATAAATAATAAATCATGAATTGAATCTTGAATCATGAATCGAATCATGAATCATGAATCATGAATTGAATCATAAATTGAATCATAAATCATAAATCATGAATTAAATAATGAATCATGAATCATGAATTGAATCATGAATCATGAATCAATAATCATGAATTGAATCATGAATCATGAATCATGAATTGAATCATGAATCATGAATCGAATCATGAATCATGAATTGAATCATGAATCATGAATTGAATTATAAATTGAATCATAAATCATAAATCATGAATTGAATCATGAATCATGAATCGAATCATGAATCCTGAATTGAATCATAAATCATGAATCATGAATCGAATCATGAATCATGAATCGAATCATAAATTATGAATCATGAATTATGAATCGAATCATGAATCATGAATCAAATCATGAATCATGAATCATGAATCGAATCATGAATCTCGAATCATGAATTGAATCATGAATCATGAATTGAATCATGAATTGAATTATAAATCATGAATCATGAATTGAATCATGAATCATAAATTGAATGATGAATCATGAATTGAATCATGAATCATAAATCATGAATTGAATCATGGATCATGAATTATGAATCGAATCATGAATCATGAAATGAATCATGATTTGAATCATGAATTGAATCATAAATCATGAATCATGAATTGAATCATGAATCATGATTCGAATCATAATTCATGAATTGAATCATGAATCATGAATCATGAATCATGAATCGAATCATAATTCATGAATTGAATCATGAATCATGAATTGAATCATGAATCATGAATCATAAATCATGAATCATGAATTGAATCATGAATCATGAATCGAATCCTGAATCATGAATCATGAATTGAATCATGAATCATGAATTGAATCATAAATTGAATCATAAATAATAAATCATGAATTGAATCATGAATCATGAATCGAATCATGAATCATGAATCATGAATTGAATCATAAATTGAATCATAAATCATAAATCACGAATTAAAAAATGAATCATGAATCATGAATTGAATCATGAATCATGAATCGAATCATGAATCATGAATTAAATAATGAATCATGAATCATGAATTAAATCATGAATCATGAATCGAATCATGAATCATGAATCATGAATTGAATCATGAATCATGAATTGAATCATAAATTGAATCATAAATCATAAATCATGAATTGAATCATAAATCATGAATCATGAATTATGAATCATGAATCGAATCATGAATCATGAATCATGAATTGAATCATGAATCATGAATAATGAATCATGAATCATGAATCATGAATCGAATCATGAATCATGAAATGAATCATGAATCATGAATCAAATCATGAATCATGAAATGAATCATGAATTGAATCATGAATTTAATCATAAATCATGAATCATGAATTGAATCATGAATCATGAATCGAATCATGAATCATAAATCATGAATCGAATCATGGATCATGAATTATGAATCGACTCATGAATCATGAAATGAATCATGATTTGAATCATGAATTGAATCATAAATCATGAATCATGAATTGAATCATGAATCATGATTCGAATCATAATTCATGAATTAAATCATGAATCATGAATCATGAATCATGAATCATGAATCATGAATCGAATCATGAATCATGAATTGAATCATGAATCATGAATTAAATCATGAATCATGAATCATGAATCATGAATCATGAATTGAATCATGAATCATGAATCGAATCCTGAATCCTGAATCATGAATTGAATCATGAATCATGAATTGAATCATAAATTGAATCATAAATTGAATCATAAATAATAAATCATGAATTGAATCATGAATCATGAATCGAATCATGAATCATGAATCATGAATTGAATCATAAATTGAATCATAAATCATAAATCATGAATTAAATAATAAATCATGAATCATGAATTGAATCATGAATCATGAATCAATAATCATGAATTAATTCATGAATCATGAATCATGAATTGAATCATGAATCATGAATTGAATCATGAATCATGAATTGAATCATAAATTGAATCATAAATCATAAATCATGAATTGAATCATGAATCATGAATCGAATCATGAATCATGAATTGAATCATAAATCATGAATCATGAATCGAATCATGAATCATGAATTGAATCATGAATCATGAATTGAATCATGAATCATGAATCATGAATCGAATCATAAATTATGAATCATGAATCGAATCATGAATCATGAATCGAATCATGAATCATGAATCATGAATCGAATCATGAATCTCGAATCATGAATTGAATCATGAATCATGAATTGAATCATGAACTGAATTATAAATCATGAATCATGAATTGAATCATGAATCATAAATCGAATGATGAATCATGAATTGAATCATGAATCATAAATCATGAATCGAATCATGGATCATGAATTATGAATCGAATCATGAATCATGAAATGAATCATGATTTGAATCATGAATTGAATCATAAATCATGAATCATGAATTAAATCATGAATCATGATTCGAATCATAATTCATGAATTGAATCATGAATCATGAATCATGAATCATGAATCATGAATCGAATCATGAATCATGAATTGAATCATGAATTGAATCATGAATCATGAATCATGAATCATGAATCATGAATTGAATCATGAATCATGAATCGAATCCTGAATCATGAATCATGAATTGAATCATGAATCATGAATTGAATCATAAATTAAATCATAAATAATAAATCATGAATTGAATCATGAATCATGAATCGAATCATGAATCATGAATCATGAATTGAATCATAAATTGAATCATAAATCATAAATCATGAATTAAATAATGAATCATGAATCATGAATTGAATCATGAATCATGAATCAATAATCATGAATTGAATCATGAATCATAAATCATGAATTGAATCATGAATCATGAATCGAATCATGAATCATGAATTAAATAATGAATCATGAATCATGAATTGAATCATGAATCATGAATCGAATCATGAATCATGAATCATGAATTAAATCATGAATCATGAATTGAATCATAAATTGAATCATAAATCATAAATCATGAATTGAATCATAAATCATGAATCATGAATTATGAATCACGAATCGAATCATGAATCATGAATCATGGATTGAATCATGAATCATGAATAATGAATCATGAATCATGAATCATGAATCGAATCATGAATCATGAAATGAATCATGAATCATGAATCAAATCATGAATTATGAAATGAATCATGAATTGAATCATGAATTTAATCATAAATCATGAATCATGAATTGAATCATGAATCATGAATCGAATCATGAATCATGAATTGAATCATAAATCATGAATCATGAATCATGAATCATGAATCGAATCATGAATCATGAATTGAATCATGAATCATGAATTGAATCATGAATCATGAATCATGAATCATGAATTGAATCATGAATCATGAATCATGAATTGAATCATGAAACATGAATCGAATCCTGAATCATGAATCATGAATTGAATCATGAATCATGAATTGAATCATAAATTGAATCATAAATAATAAATCATGAATTGAATCATGAATCATGAATCGAATCATGAATCATGAATCATGAATTGAATCATAAATTAAATCATAAATCATAAATCATGAATTAAATAATGAATAATGAATCATGAATTGAATCATGAATCATGAATAGAATCATGAATCATGAATTGAATCATTAATCATGAATTGAATCATAAAGTGAATCATAAATCATAAATCATGAATTGAATCATGAATCATGAATCGAATCATGAATCATAAATCATGAATCATGAATCGAATCATGAATCATGAATTGAATCATGAATCATGAATTGAATCATGAATCATGAATTGAATCATGAATCATGAATCATGAATCATGAATCGAATCATAAATTATGAATCATGAATCGAATCATGAATCACGAATCAAATCATGAATCATGAATCATAAATCGAATCATGAATCTCGAATCATGAATTGAATCATGAATAATGAAATGAATCATGAATTGAATCATGAATTTAATCATAAATCATGAATCATGAATTGAATCATGAATCATGAATCGAATCATGAATCATAAATCATGAATCGAATCATGGATCATGAATTATGAATCGACTCATGAATCATGAATTGAATCATAAATCATGAATCATGAATTGAATCATGAATCATGATTCGAATCATAATTCATGAATTAAATCATGAATCATGAATCATGAATCATGAATCATGAATCGAATCATGAATCATGAATTGAATCATGAATCATGAATTGAATCATGAATCATGAATCATGAATCATGAATCATGAATTGAATGATGAATCATGAATTGAATCATGAATCATAAATCATGAATCGAATCATGGATCATGAATTATGAATCGAATCATGAATCATGAAATAAATCATGATTTGAATCATGAATTGAATCATAAATCATGAATCATGAATTAAATCATGAATCATGATTCGAATCATAATTCATGAATTGAATCATGAATCATGAATCATGAATCATGAATCATGAATCGAATCATGAATCATGAATTGAATCATGAATTGAATCATGAATCATGAATCATGAATCATGAATTGAATCATGAATCATGAATCGAATCCTGAATCATGAATCATGAATTGAATCATGAATCATGAATTGAATCATAAATTAAATCATAAATAATAAATCATGAATTGAATCATGAATCATGAATCGAATCATGAATCATGAATCATGAATTGAATCATAAATTGAATCATAAATCATAAATCATGAATTAAATAATGAATCATGAATCATGAATTGAATCATGAATCATGAATCAATAATCATGAATTGAATCATGAATCATAAATCATGAATTGAATCATGAATCATGAATCGAATCATGAATCATGAATTAAATAATGAATCATGAATCATGAATTGAATCATGAATCATGAATCGAATCATGAATCATGAATCATGAATTGAATCATGAATCATGAATTGAATCATAAATTGAATCATAAATCATAAATCATGAATTGAATCATAAATCATGAATCATGAATTATGAATCACGAATCGAATCATGAATCATGAATCATGGATTGAATCATGAATCATGAATAATGAATCATGAATCATGAATCATGAATCGAATCATGAATCATGAAATGAATCATGAATCATGAATCAAATCATGAATTATGAAATGAATCATGAATTGAATCATGAATTTAATCATAAATCATGAATCATGAATTGAATCATGAATCATGAATCGAATCATGAATCATGAATTGAATCATAAATCATGAATCATGAATCATGAATCATGAATCGAATCATGAATCATGAATTGAATCATGAATCATGAATTGAATCATGAATCATGAATCATGAATTGAATCATGAATCATGAATCATGAATTGAATCATGAATCATGAATTGAATCATGAATCATGAATTGAATCATGAATCATGAATCATGAATCATGAATCGAATCATAAATTATGAATCATGAATCGAATCATGAATCACGAATCAAATCATGAATCATGAATCATAAATCGAATCATGAATCTCGAATCATGAATTGAATCATGAATAATGAATTGAATCATGAATTGAATCATAAATCATGAATCATGAATTGAATCATGAATCAAAAATCATGAATCGAATCATGAATCATGAATTATGAATCGAATCATGAATCATGAATTGAATCATGAATCATGAATCATGAATCATGAATCGAATCATGAATTATGAATCGAATCATGAATCATGAATTGAATCATGAATCATGAATCATGAATCATGAATCGAATCATGAATCATGAATTGAATCATGAATCATGAATTATGAATCGAATCATGAATCATGAATCATGATTTAAATTATGAATTGAATCATAAATTGAATCATAAATCATAAATCATGAATTGAATCATGAATCATGAATCATGAATTAAGAATCATGAATCGAATCATGAATCATGAATTGAATCATGAATCATGAATCATGAATCGAATCATGAATCATGAATTGAATCATGAATCATGAATCATGAATCATGAATCGAATCATGAATCATGAATCATGAATCGAATCATGAATCGATTCATGAATCATGAATCATGAATCGAATCATGAATCGAATCATGAATCATAAAATGAATCATGAATTGAATCATGAATTGAATCATAAATCATGAATCATGAATTGAATCATGAATCATGAATCAAATCATAATTCATGAATTAAATCATGAATCATGAATCATGAATCATGAATCGAATCATGAATCATGAATTGAATCATGAATCATGAATTGAATCATGAATCATGAATCATGAATCATGAATTGAATCATTAATCATGAATTGAATCATAAATTGAATCATAAATCATAAATCATGAATTGAATCATGAATCATGAATCGAATCATGAATCATGAATCGAATCATAAATTAGGAATCATGAATCGAATCATGAATCACGAATCAAATCATGAATCATGAATCATAAATCGAATCATGAATCTCGAATCATGAATCGAATCATGAATCATGAATTATGAATCATGAATTGAATCATGAATCATGAATTGAATCATGAATCATGAATCATGAATCGAATCATGAATCATGAATCATGAATTGAATCATGAATCATGAATCGAATCATGAATCATGAATCATGAATCGAATCATGAATCGATTCATGAATCATGAATCATGAATCGAATCATGAATCATAAAATGAATCATGAATTGAATCATGAATTGAATCATAAATCATGAATCATGAATTGAATCATGAATCATGAATCAAATCATAATTCATGAATTAAATCATGAATCATGAATCATGAATCATGAATCATGAATCGAATCATGAATCATGAATTGAATCATGAATCATGAATTGAATCATGAATCATGAATCATGAATCATGAATTGAATCATGAATCATGAATCATGAATTGAATCATGAATCATGAATCGAATCCTGAATCATGAATCATGAATTGAATCATGAATCATGAATTGAATCATAAATTGAATCATAAATAATAAATCATGAATTGAATCATGAATCATGAATTGAATTATGAATCATGAATCATGAATTGAATCATAAATTGATTCATAAATCATAAATCATGAATTAAATAATGAATCATGAATCATGAATTGAATCATGAATCATGAATCGAATCATGAATCATGAATCGAATCATGAATCATGAATTGAATCATGAATCATAAATTGAATCATAAATTGAATCATAAATTATAAATTATGAATTGAATCATGAATCATGAATCGAATCATGAATCATGAATTGAATCATAAATCATGAATCATGAATCGAATCATGAATCATGAATTGAATCATGAATCATGTATTGAATCATGAATCATGAATCATGAATCGAATCATAAATTATGAATCATGAATCATGAATCGAATCATGAATCATGAATCCAATCATGAATCATGAATCATGAATCGAATCATGAATCTCGAATCATGAATTGAATCATGAATCATGAATTGAATCATGAATTGAATTATAAATCATGAATCATGAATTGAATCATGAATCATAAATCGAATGATGAATCATGAATTGAATCATGAATCATAAATCATGAATCGAATCATGAATCATGAATTATGAATCGAATCATGAATCATGAAATGAATCATGAATTGAATCATGAATTGAATCATAAATCATGAATCATGAATTGAATCATGAATCATGAATCGAATCATAATTCATGAATCGAATCATGAATCATGAATTGAATCATGAATCATGAATTGAATCATGAATCATGAATCATGAATCATGAATTGAATCATGAGTCATGAATCATGAATTGGATCATGAATCATGAATCGACTCCTGAATCATGAATCATGAATTGAATCATGAATCATGAATCATGAATTAAATTATGAATCATGAATAATGAATTGAATCATGAATCGAATCATGAATCATGAATTGAATCATGAATCATGAATTGAATCATAAATTGAATCATAAATCATAAATCATGAATTGAATCATGAATCATGAATCGAATCATGAATCATGAATCATGAATCGAATCATAAATTATGAATCATGAATCATGAATCGAATCATGAATCATGAATCGAATCATGAATCTCGAATCATGAATTTAATCATGAATCATGAATTGAATCATGAATTGAATTATAAATCATGAATCATGAATTGAATCATGAATCATAGATCGAATGATGAATCACGAATTGAATCACGAATCAAAAATCATGAATCGAATCATGAATCATGAATTATGAATCGAATCATGAATCATGAATTGAATCATGAATCATGAATCATGAATTGAATCATGAATCATGAATCATGAATCATGAATCGAATCATGAATTAAATAATAAATCATGAATCATGAATTGAATCATGAATCATGAATCGAATCATGAATCATGAATCATGAATCATGAATCATGAATCGAATCATGAATCATGAATTGTATTATGAATCATAATTCATGAATTGAATCATGAATCATGAATCATGAATTGAATCATGAATCATGAATCATGAATTGAATCATGAATCGAATCATAATTCATGAATCGAATCATGAATTGAATCATGAATCATGAATCATGAATCATGAATTGAATCATGAGTCATGAATCATGAATTGAATCATGAATCATGAATCGAATCCTGAATCATGAATCATGAATTGAATCATGAATCATGAATTGAATCATAAATTGAATCATAAATAATAAATCATGAATTGAATCATGAATCATGAATTGAATCATGAATCATGAATCATGAATTAAATAATGAATCATGAATAATGAATTGAATCATGAATCGAATCATGAATCATGAATTGAATCATGAATCATGAATTGAATCATAAATTGAATCATAAATCATAAATCATGAATTGAATCATGAATCATGAATCGAATCATGAATCATGAATCATGAATCGAATCATAAATTATGAATCATGAATTATGAATCGAATCATGAATCATGAATCATGAATCGAATCATGAATCTCGAATCATGAATTGAATCATGAATCACGAATTGAATCATGAATTGAATTATAAATCATGAATCATGAATTGAATCATGAATCATAAATCGAATGATGAATCATGAATTGAATCACGAATCAAAAATCATGAATCGAATCATGAATCATGAATTATGAATCGAATCATGAATCATGAATTGAATCATGAATCATGAATCATGAATTGAATCATGAATCATGAATCGAATCATGAATCATGAATTGAATCATGAATCATGAATCATGAATTAAATCATGAATCATGAATCATGAATCATGAATCAAATCATGAATCATGAATCGAATCATGAATTATGAATCATGAAGCATGAATTGAATCATGAATCATGAATCGAATCATGAATCATGAATCATGAATCGTGAATTAAATCATGAATCATGAATTGAATCATGAATCATGAATTGAATCATGAATCATGAATCATGAATTGAATCATGAATCATGAATTGCATCATGAAACATGAATTGAATCATGAATCATGAATTGAATCATGAATCATGAATTGCATCATGAATCATGAATTAAATCATGAATCATGAAATGAATCATGAATCGTGAATCATGAATTGAATCATTAATCATGAAAAGAATCATGAATTGAATCATGAATCATGAAATGAATCATGAATTGAATCATGAATCATGAATCAAATCATGAATCATGAATTAAATCATGAATCATGAATTGAATCATGAATCATGAATCGAATCATGAATCATGAATTAAATCATGAATCATGAATTGAATCATGAATCATGAATCGAATCATGAATCATGAATCATGAATTGAATCATGAATCATCAATTGAATCATGAATTGAATCATGAATCATGAATTGAATCATGAATCATGAATTGAATCATGAATTGAATCATAAATCATGAATCATCAATTGAATTATGAATCATGAATCATGAATCATGAATCATGAATTGAATCATGAATCATGAATCATGAATCATGAATCATGAATCGAATCATGAATCATGAATTGAATCATGAATCATGAATCATGAATTGAATCATGAATCATGAATCGAATCATGAATCATGAATTAAATCATGAATCATGAATTGAATCATGAATCATGAATCGAATCATGAATCATGAATCATGAATTGAATCATGAATCATGAATTGAATCATAAATTGAATTATAAATCATAAATCATGAATTGAATCATAAATCATGAATCATGAATTAAGAATCATGAATCGAATCATGAATCATGAATCGAATCATAAATTATGAATCCTGAATCATGAATCGAATCATGAATCATGAATCGAATCATGAATCTCGAATCATGAATTCAATCATGAATAATGAATTGAATCATGAATTGAATCATAAATAATGAATCATGAATTGAATCATGAATCATAAATCATGAATCGAATCATGAATCATGAATTATGAATCGAATCATGAATCGAATCATGAATTGAATCATGAATCATAAATCATGAATCGAATCATGAATCATGAATTATGAATCGAATCATGAATCATGAATTGAATCATGAATCATGAATTGAATCATGAATCATGAATTGAATCATGAATTGAATCATAAATTGAATCATAAATCATAAATCATGAATTGAATCATGAATCATGAATCATGAATTATGAATCATGAATCGAATCATGAATCATGAATTTAATCATGAATCATGAATCATGAATCGAATCATGAATCATGAATCATGAATCATGAATCATAAATCGATTCATGAATCATGAATCATGAATCGAATCATGAATCATAAAATGAATCATGAATTGAATCATGAAATGAATCATAAATCATGAATCATGAATTGAATCATGAATCATGAATCGAATCATAATTCATGAATTGAATCATGAATCATGAATCATGAATTGAATCATGAATCATGAATCGAATCCTGAATCATGAATCATGAATTGAATCATGAATCATGAATTGAATCATAAATTGAATCATAAATAATAAATCATGAATTGAATCATAAATAATAAATCATGAATTGAATCATAAATTGAATCATAAATCATAAATCATGAATTAAATAATGAATCATGAATCATGAATTGAATCATGAATCATGAATCGAATCATGAATCATGAATTGAATCATGAATCAAGAATTGAATCATAAATTGAATCATAAATCATAAATCATGAATTGAATCATGAATCATGAATCGAATCATGAATCATGAATTGAATCATAAATCATGAATCATGAATCGAATCATGAATCATGAATTGAATCATGAATAATGAATAGAATCATGAATCATGAATCATGAATCATGAATCGAATCATAAATTATGAATCATGAATCATGAATTGAATCATGAATCATGAATCGAATCATGAATCATGAATCGAATCATGAATCTCGAATCATGAATTGAATCATGAATCATGAATTGAATCATGAATTGAATTATAAATCATGAATCATGAATTGAATCATGAATCATAAATCGAATGATGAATCATGAATTGAATCATGAATCATAAATCATGAATCGAATCATGAATCATGAATTATGAATCGAATCATGAATCATGAAATGAATCATGATTTGAATCATGAATTGAATCATAAATCATGAATCATGAATTGAATCATGAATCATGAATCATGAATATTGAATCATGAATCGAATCATGAATCATGAATATAATCATGAATCATGAATTGAATCATGAATCATGAATCATGAATCATGAATCGAATCATGAATCATGAATCATGAATCGAATCATGAATCGATTCATGAATCATGAATCATGAATCGAATCATGAATCATAAAATGAATCATGAATTGAATCATAAATCATGAATCATGAATTGAATCATGAATCATGAATCAAATCATAATTCATGAATTAAATCATGAATCATGAATCATGAATCATGAATCATGAATCGAATCATGAATCATGAATTGAATCATGAATCATGAATTGAATCATGAATCATGAATCATGAATCATGAATTGAATCATGAATCATGAATCATGAATTGAATCATGAATCATGAATCGAATCCTGAATCATGAATCATGAATTGAATCATGAATCATGAATTGAATCATAAATTGAATCATAAATAATAAATCATGAATTGAATCATGAATCATGAATTGAATTATGAATCATGAATCATGAATTGAATCATAAATTGATTCATAAATCATAAATCATGAATTAAATAATGAATCATGAATCATAAATTGAATCATGAATCATGAATCGAATCATGAATCATGAATTGAATCATGAATCATGAATTGAATCATAAATTGAATCATAAATTATAAATCATGAATTGAATCATGAATCATGAATCGAATCATGAATCATGAATTGAATCATAAATCATGAATCATGAATCGAATCATGAATCATGAATCGAATCATGAATCATGAATTGAATCATAAATCATGAATCATGAATCGAATCATGAATCATGAATTGAATCATAAATCATGAATTGAATCATGAATCATGAATCATGAATCGAATCATAAATTATGAATCATGAATCATGAATCGAATCATGAATCATGAATCCAATCATGAATCATGAATCATGAATCGAATCATGAATCTCGAATCATGAATTGAATCATGAATCATGAATTGAATCATGAATTGAATTATAAATCATGAATCATGAATTGAATCATGAATCATAAATCGAATGATGAATCATGAATTGAATCATGAATCATAAATCATGAATCGAATCATGAATCATGAATTATGAATCGAATCATGAATCATGAAATGAATCATGAATTGAATCATGAATTGAATCATAAATCATGAATCATGAATTGAATCATGAATCATGAATCGAATCATAATTCATGAATCGAATCATGAATCATGAATTGAATCATGAATCATGAATCATGAATCATGAATTGAATCATGAGTCATGAATCATGAATTGGATCATGAATCATGAATCGAATCCTAAATCATGAATCATGAATTGAATCATGAATCATGAATTGAATCATAAATTGAATCATAAATAATAAATCATGAATTGAATCATGAATCATGAATTGAATCATGAATCATGAATCATGAATTAAATTATGAATCATGAATAATGAATTGAATCATGAATCGAATCATGAATCATGAATTGAATCATGAATCATGAATTGAATCATAAATTGAATCATAAATCATAAATCATGAATTGAATCATGAATCATGAATCGAATCATGAATCATGAATCATGAATCATGAATCGAATCATAAATTATGAATCATGAATCATGAATCGAATCATGAATCATGAATCGAATCATGAATCTCAAATCATGAATTTAATCATGAATCATGAATTGAATCATGAATTGAATTATAAATCATGAATCATGAATTGAATCATGAATCATAGATCGAATGATGAATCACGAATTGAATCACGAATCAAAAATCATGAATCGAATCATGAATTATGAATCGAATCATGAATCATGAATTGAATCATGAATCATGAATCATGAATTGAATCATGAATCATGAATCATGAATCATGAATCATGAATCGAATCATGAATTAAATAATAAATCATGAATCATGAATTGAATCATGAATCATGAATCGAATCATGAATCATGAATCATGAATCATGAATCATGAATCATGAATCGAATCATGAATCATGAATTGTATTATGAATCATAATTCATGAATTGAATCATGAATCATGAATCATGAATTGAATCATGAATCATGAATCATGAATTGAATCATAAATCGAATCATAATTCATGAATCGAATCATGAATCATGAATTGAATCATGAATCATGAATCATGAATCATGAATTGAATCATGAGTCATGAATCATGAATTGAATCATGAATCATGAATTGAATCATAAATTGAATCATAAATAATAAATCATGAATTGAATCATGAATCATGAATTGAATCATGAATCATGAATCATGAATTAAATAATGAATCATGAATAATGAATTGAATCATGAATCGAATCATGAATCATGAATTGAATCATGAATCATGAATTGAATCGTAAATTGAATCATAAATCATAAATCATGAATTGAATCATGAATCATGAATCGAATCATGAATCATGAATCATGAATCGAATCATAAATTATGAATCATGAATCATGAATCGAATCATGAATCATGAATCATGAATCGAATCATGAATCTCGAATCATGAATTGAATCATGAATCACGAATTGAATCATGAATTGAATTATAAATCATGAATCATGAATTGAATCATGAATCATAAATCGAATGATGAATCATGAATTGAATCACGAATCAAAAATCATGAATCGAATCATGAATCATGAATTATGAATCGAATCATGAATCATGAATTGAATCATGAATCATGAATCATGAATTGAATCATGAATCATGAATCATGAATCATGAATCATGAATCGAATCATGAATCATGAATTGTATTATGAATCTTGAATCATGAATTGAATCATGAATCATGAATCATGAATTGAATCATGAATCATGATTCGAATCATGAATTAAATAATAAATCATGAATCATGAATTGAATCATGAATCATGAATCGAATCATGAATCATGAATCATGAATTGAATCATAAATTGAATCATAAATCATAAATCATGAATTGACTCATGAATCATGAATCGAATCATGAATCATGAATTGAATCATGAATCATGAATCATGAATTAAATCATGAATCATGAATCATGAATCATGAATCGAATCATGAATCATGAATCGAATCATGAATTATGAATCATGAAGCATGAATTGAATCATGAATCATGAATCGAATCATGAATCATGAATCATGAATCATGAATTAAATCATGAATCATGAATTGAATCATGAATCATGAATTGAATCATGAATCATGAATCATGAATTGAATCATGAATCATGAATTGCATCATGAAACATGAATTGAATCATGAATCATGAATTGAATCATGAATCATGAATTGCATCATGAATCATGAATTAAATCATGAATCATGAAATGAATCATGAATCGTGAATCATGAATTGAATCATTAATCATGAAAAGAATCATGAATTGAATCATGAATCATGAAATGAATCATGAATTGAATCATGAATCATGAATCAAATCATGAATCATGAATTAAAATCATGAATCATGAATTGAATCATGAATCATGAATCGAATCATGAATCATGAATCATGAATTAAATCATGAATCATGAATTGAATCATGAATCATGAATTGAATCATGAATCATGAATTGAATCATGAATTGAATCATAAATCATGAATCATGAATTGAATCATGAATCATGAATTGAATCATGAATCATGAATCATGAATTGAATCATGAATCATGAATCATGAATCATGAATTGAATCATGAATCATGAATTATGAATCATGAATCATGAATCGAATCATGAATCATGAATTGAATCATGAATCATGAATCATGAATTGAATCATGAATCATGAATCGAATCATGAATCATGAATTAAATAATGAATCATGAATCATGAATTGAATCATGAATCATGAATCGAATCATAAATTGAATTATAAATCATAAATCATGAATTGAATCATAAATCATGAATCATGAATTAAGAATCATGAATCGAATCATGAATCATGAATCGAATCATAAATTATGAATCCTGAATCATGTATCGAATCATGAATCATGAATCGAATCATGAATCTCCAATCATGAATTCAATCATGAATAATGAATTGAATCATGAATTGAATCATAAATAATGAATCATGAATTGAATCATGAATCATAAATCATGAATTGAATCATGAATCATGAATTATGAATCGAATCATGAATCATGAATTGAATCATGAATCATAAATCATGAATCGAATCATGAATCATGAATTATGAATCGAATCATGAATCATGAATTGAATCATGAATCATGAATTGAATCATGAATCATGAATCATGAATTGAATCATGAATCATGAATTGAATCATGAATCATAAATCATGAATCGAATCATGAATCATGAATCATGAATTGAATCATGAATTGAATCATAAATTGAATCATAAATCATAAATCATGAATTGAATCATGAATCATGAATCATGAATTATGAATCATGAATCGAATCATGAATCATGAATTTAATCATGAATCATGAATCATGAATCGAATCATGAATCATGAATCATGAATCATGAATCATGAATCATAAATCGATTCATGAATCATGAATCATGAATCGAATCATGAATCATAAAATGAATCATGAATTGAATCATGAAATGAATCATAAATCATGAATCATGAATTGAATCATGAATCATGAATCGAATCATAATTCATGAATTGAATCATGAATCATGAATCATGAATTGAATCATGAATCATGAATTGAATCATGAATCATGAATCATGAATTGATTCATGAATCATGAATCATGAATTGAATCATGAATCATGAATCGAATCCTGAATCATGAATCATGAATTGAATCATGAATCATGAATTGAATCATAAATTGAATCATAAATAATAAATCATGAATTGAATCATAAATAATAAATCATGAATTGAATCATAAATTGAATCATAAATCATAAATCATGAATTAAATAATGAATCATGAATCATGAATTGAATCATGAATCATGAATCGAATCATGAATCATGAATTGAATCATGAATCATGAATTGAATCATAAATTGAATCATAAATCATAAATCATGAATTGAATCATGAATCATGAATCGAATCATGAATCATGAATTGAATCATAAATCATGAATCATGAATTGAATCATGAATCATGAATTGAATCATGAATAATGAATAGAATCATGAATCATGAATCATGAATCATGAATCGAATCATAAATTATGAATCATGAATCATGAATTGAATCATGAATCATGAATCGAATCATGAATCTCGAATCATGAATTGAATCATGAATCATGAATTGAATCATGAATTGAATTATAAATCATGAATCATGAATTGAATCATGAATCATAAATCGAATGATGAATCATGAATTGAATCATGAATCATAAATCATGAATCGAATCATGAATCATGAATTATGAATCGAATCATGAATCATGAAATGAATCATGATTTGAATCATGAATTGAATCATAAATCATGAATCATGAATTGAATCATGAATCATGAATCATGAATATTGAATCATGAATCGAATCATGAATCATGAATATAATCATGAATCATGAATTGAATCATGAATCATGAATCATTAATCATGAATCATGAATCATGAATCGAATCATGAATCATGAATATAATCATGAATCATGAATTGAATCATGAATCATGAATCATGAATCAAGAATCATGAATCATGAATTGAATCATGAATCATGAATCGAATCCTGAATCATGAATCATGAATTGAATCATGAATCATGAATTGAATCATAAATTGAATCATAAATAATAAATCATGAATTGAATCATGAATCATGAATCGAATCATGAATCATGAATCATGAATTGAATCATAAATTGAATCATAAATCATAAATCATGAATTAAATAATGAATCATGAATCATGAATTGAATCATGAATCATGAATCGAATCATGAATCATGAATTAAATAATGAATCATGAATCATGAATTGAATCATGAATCATGAATCGAATCATGAATCATGAATCATGAATTGAATCATGAATCATGAATTGAATCATAAATTGAATCATAAATCATAAATCATGAATTGAATCATAAATCATGAATCATGAATTATGAATCATGAATCGAATCATGAATCATGAATCATGAATTGAATCATGAATCATGAATAATGAATCATGAATCATGAATCATGAATCGAATCATGAATCATGAAATGAATCATGAATCATGAATCAAATCATGAATCATGAAATGAATCATGAATTGAATCATAAATTTAATCATAAATCATGAATCATGAATTGAATCATGAATTTAATCATAAATCATGAATCATGAATTGAATCATAAATCATGAATCATGAATCATGAATTGAATCATGAATCATGAATTGAATCATGAAACATGAATCATGAATCATGAATTGAATCATGAATCATGAATTGAATCATGAATCATGAACCATGAATCGAATCCTGAATCATGAATCATGAATTGAATCATGAATCATGAACCATGAATCGAATCCTGAATCATAAATCATGAATTGAATCATAAATTAAATCATAAATCATGAATTAAATAATGAATAATGAATCATGAATTGAATCATGAATCATGAATCGAATCATGAATCATGAATTGAATCATGAATTATGAATTGAATCATAAATTGAATCATAAATCATGAATTGAATCATGAATCGAATATTGAATCATGAATTGAATCATGAATCATGAATCATGAATCGAATCATGAATCATGAATCATGAATCATGAATCGAATCATGAATCATGAATTGAATCATGAATCATGAATTGAATCATGAATCATGAATCATGAATCATGAATCGAATCATAAATTATGAATCCTGAATTATGAATCGAATCATGAATCATGAATCGAATCATGAATCTCGAATCATGAATTCAATCATGAATAATGAATTGAATCATGAATTGAATCATAAATCATGAATCATGAATTGAATCATGAATCATAAATCATGAATCGAATCATGAATCATGAATTATGAATCGAATCATGAATCATGAATTGAATCATGAATCATAAATCATGAATCGAATCATGAATCATGAATTATGAATCGAATCATGAATCATGAATTGAATCATGAATCATGAATTGAATCATGAATCATGAATCATGAATCATGAATCGAATCATGAATCATGAATTGAATCATGAATCATAAATCATGAATCGAATCATGAATCATGAATCATGAATTGAATCATGAATTGAATCATAAATTGAATCATAAATCATAAATCATGAATTGAATCATGAATCATGAATTATGAATCATGAATCGAATCATGAATCATGAATTTAATCATGAATCATGAATCGAATCATGAATCATGAATCATGAATCGAATCATGAATCATAAAATGAATCATGAATTGAATCATGAAATGAATCATAAATCATGAATCATGAATTGAATCATGAATCATGAATCGAATCATAATTCATGAATTGAATCATGAATCATGAATTGAATCATGAATCATGAATCATGAATTGATTCATGAATCATGAATCATGAATTGAATCATGAATCGAAATCCTGAATCATGAATCATGAATTGAATCATGAATCATGAATTGAATCATAAATTGAATCATAAATAATAAATCATGAATTGAATCATAAATAATAAATCATGAATTGAATCATAAATTGAATCATAAATCATAAATCATGAATTGAATCATGAATCATGAATCGAATCATGAATCATGAATTGAATCATAAATCATGAATCATGAATCGAATCATGAATCATGAATTGAATCATGAATCATGAATAGAATCATGAATCATGAATCATGAATCATGAATCGAATCATAAATTATGAATCATGAATCATGAATTGAATCATGAATCATGAATTGAATCATGAATCGAATCATGAATCTCGAATCATGAATTGAATCATGAATCATGAATTGAATCATGAATTGAATTATAAATCATGAATCATGAATTGAATCATGAATCATAAATCGAATGATGAAATCATGAATTGAATCATGAATCATAAATCATGAATCGAATCCATGAATCATGAATTATGAATCGAATCATGAATCATGAAATGAATCATGATTTGAATCATGAATTGAATCATAAATCATGAATCATGAATTGAATCATGAATCATGAATCATGAATATTGAATCATGAATCGAATCATGAATGTAATCATGAATCATGAATTGAATCATGAATCATGAATCATGAATCATGAATCATGAATCGAATCATGAATCATGAATATAATCATGAATCATGAATTGAATCATGAATCATGAATCATGAATCAAGAATCATGAATCATGAATTGAATCATGAATCATGAATCGAATCCTGAATCATGAATCATGAATTGAATCATGAATCATGAATTGAATCATAAATTGAATCATAAATAATAAATCATGAATTGAATCATGAATCATGAATCGAATCATGAATCATGAATCATGATTTGAATCATAAATTGAATCATAAATCATAAATCATGAATTAAATAATGAATCATGAATCATGAATTGAATCATGAATCATGAATCGAATCATGAATCATGAATTAAATAATGAATCATGAATCATGAATTGAATCATGAATCATGAATCGAATCATGAATCATGAATCATGAATTGAATCATGAATCATGAATTGAATCATAAATTGAATCATAAATCATAAATCATGAATTGAATCATAAATCATGAATCATGAATTATGAATCATGAATTGAATCATGAATCATGAATAATGAATCATGAATCATGAATCATGAATCGAATCATGAATCATGAAATGAATCATGAATCATGAATCAAATCATGAATCATGAAATGAATCATGAATTGAATCATGAATTTAATCATAAATCATGAATCATGAATTGAATCATGAATTGAATCATAAATCATGAATCATGAATTGAATCATAAATCATGAATCATGAATCATGAATCATGAATCATGAATTGAATCATGAATCATGAATTGAATCATGAATCATGAATCATGAATCATGAATTGAATCATGAATCATGAATCATGAATTGAATCATGAATCATAAATCGAATCCTGAATCATGAATCATGAATTGAATCATGAATCATGAATTGAATCATAAATTGAATCATAAATAATAAATCATGAATTGAATCATGAATCATGAATCGAATCATGAATCATGAATCATGAATTGAATCATAAATTAAATCATAAATCATAAATCATGAATTAAATAATGAATAATGAATCATGAATTGAATCATGAATCATGAATAGAATCATGAATCATGAATTGAATCATTAATCATGAATTGAATCATAAATTGAATCATAAATCATAAATCATGAATTGAATCATGAATCATGAATCGAATCATGAATCATGAATTGAATCATGAATCATGAATCATGAATCGAATCATGAATCATGAATCATGAATCATGAATCGAATCATGAATCATGAATTGAATCATGAATCATAAATCATGAATCATGAATCGAATCATAAATTATGAATCATGAATCATGAATCGAATCATGAATCATGAATCATGAATCATGAATTGAATCATGAATCATGAATTGAATCATGAATCATAAATCATGAATCGAATCATAAATTATGAATCATGAATCATGAATCGAATCATGAATCATGAATCGAATCATGAATCATGAATCATGAATCAAATCATGAATCTCGAATCATGAATTGAATCATGAATAATGAATTGAATCATGAATTGAATCATAAATCATGAATCATGAATTGAATCATGAATCATAAATCATGAATTGAATCATGAATCATGAATTATGAATCGAATCATGAATCATGAATCGAATCATGAATCATGAATTATGAATCGAATCATGAATCATGAATTGAATCATGAATCATGAATTGAATCATGAATCATGAATCATAAATTGAATCATGAATCATAAATCATGAATCGAATCATGAATCATGAATTATGAATCGAATCATGAATCCTGAATCAAATCATGAATCATGAATTATGAATTGAATCATGAATCATGAATTGAATCATGAATCATGAATCATGAATTGAATCATGAATCATGAATCATGAATCGAATCATGAATCATGAATTGAATCATGAATCATGAATCATGAATCGAATCATGAATCATGAATCGAATCATGAATCATGAATTGAATCATAAATCATGAATCATGAATCATGAATCATGAATCATGAATCGAATCATGAATCATGAATTGAATTATGAATCATGAATTGAATCATGAATCATGAATCATGAATTGAATCATGAATCATGAATCATGAATTGAATCATGAATCATGAATCGAATCCTGAATCATGAATCATGAATTGAATCATGAATCATGAATTGAATCATAAATTGAATAATAAATAATAAATAATGAATTGAATCATGAATCATGAATCGAATCATGAATCATAAATCATGAATTGAATCATAAATTAAATCATAAATCATAAATCATGAATTAAATAATGAATAATGAATCATGAATTGAATCATGAATCATGAATCGAATCATGAATCATGAATTGAATCATGAATCATGAATTGAATCATAAATTGAATCATAAATCATGAATTGAATCATGAATCATGAATCAAATCATGAATCATGAATTGAATCATGAATCATGAATCATGAAGCGAATCATGAATCATGAATCATGAATCGAATCATGAATCATGAATTGAATCATGAATCATGAATTGAATCATGAATCATGAATCATGAATCATGAATCGAATCATAAATTATGAATCATGAATCATGAATCGAATCATGAATCATGAATCGAATCATGAATCTCGAATCATGAATTCAATCATGAATAATGAATTGAATCATGAATCATGAATCATGAATTGAATCATGAATCATAAATCATGAATCGAATCATGAATCATGAATTATGAATCGAATCATGAATCATGAATTGAATCATGAATCATAAATCATGAATCGAATCATGAATCATGAATTATGAATCGAATCATGAATCATGAATTGAATCATGAATCATGAATTCAATCATGAATCATGAATTCAATCATGAATCATAAATCATGAATCGAATCATGAATCATGAATCATGAATTGAATCATGAATTGAATCATAAATTGAATCATAAATCATAAATCATGAATCGAATCATGAATCATGAATTGAATCATGAATCATGAATCGAATCATGAATCATGAATCATGAATCGAATCATGAATCATGAATCATGAATCATGAATCATGAATCATGAATCGAATCATGAATCATGAATCGATTCATGAATCATAAATCGATTCATGAATCATGAATCATGAATCGAATCATGAATCATAAAATGAATCATGAATTGAATCATGAATTGAATCATAAATCATTGAATCATGAATTGAATCATGAATCATGAATCGAATCATAATTCATGAATTGAATCATGAATCATGAATCATGAATCATGAATCATGAATCGAATCATGAATCATAATTTGAATCATGAATCATGAATCATGAATTGAATCATGAATCATGAATCATGAATTGAATCATGAATCATGAATCGAATCCTGAATCATGAATCATGAATTGAATCATGAATCATTAATTGAATCATAAATTGAATCATAAATAATAAATTATGAATTGAATCATAAATAATAAATCATGAATTGAATCATGAATCATGAATCGAATCATGAATCATGAATCGAATCATAAATCATGAATCATGAATTATGAATTGAATCATAAATTGAATCATAAATCATAAATCATGAATTAAATAATGAATCATGAATCATGAATTGAATCATGAATCATGAATCGAATCATGAATCATGAATTGAACCATGAATCATGAATTGAATCATAAATTGAATCATAAATCATAAATCATGAATTGAATCATGAATCATGAATCATGAATCGAATCATGAATCATGAATTGAATCATAAATCATGAATCATGAATCGAATCATGAATCATGAATTGAATCATGAATCATGAATTGAATCATGAATCATGAATCGAATCATAAATCATGAATCATGAATCGAATCATGAATCATGAATTGAATCATGAATCATGAATTGAATCATGAACCATGAATCGAATCATAAATTATGAATCATGAATCATGAATCGAATCATGAATCATGAATCGAATCATGAATCATGAATCATGAATTGAATCATGAATCTCGAATCATGAATTGAATCATGAATCATGAATTGAATCATGAATTGAATTATAAATCATTAATCATGAATTGAATCATGAATCATAAATCGAATGATGAATCATGAATTGAATCATGAATCATAAATCATGAATCGAATCATGGATCATGAATTATGAATCGAATCATGAATCATGAAATGAATCATGATTTGAATCATGAATTGAATCATAAATCATGAATCATGAATTGAATCATGAATCGAATCATAATTCATGAATTGAATCATGAATCATGAATCATGAATTATGAATTGAATCATGAATCATGAATTGAATCATGAATCATGAATTGAATCATGAATCATGAATCATGAATCATGAATTGAATCATGAATCATGAATCGAATCCTGAATCATGAATCATGAATTGAATCATGAATCATGAACTGAATCATAAATTGAATTATAAATAATAAATCATGAATTGAATCATGAATCATGAATCGAATCATGAATCATGAATCATGAATTGAATCATAAATTGAATCATAAATCATAAATCATGAATTAAATAATGAATCATGAATCATGAATTGAATCATGAATCATGAATCAATAATCATGAATTGAACCATGAATCATGAATCATGAATTGAATCATGAATCATGAATCGAATCATGAATCATGAATTGAATCATGAATCATGAATTGAATCATAAATTGAATCATAAATCATAAATCATGAATTGAATCATAAATCATGAATCATGAATTATGAATCATGAATCGAATCATGAATCATGAATCATGAATTGAATCATGAATCATGAATAATGAATCATGAAACATGAATCATGAATCAAATCATGAATCATGAAATGAATCATGAATTGAATCATGAATTTAATCATAAATCATGAATCATGAATTGAATCATGAATCATGAATCGAATCATGAATCATGAATTGAATCATAAATCATGAATCATGAATCATGAATCATGAATCATGAATCATGAATCGAATCATGAATCATGAATCATGAATTGAATCATGAATCATGAATTGAATCATGAATCATGAATCATTAATCATGAATTGAATCATGAATCATGAATCATGAATTATGAATCATGAATCGAATCATGAATCATGAATCATGGATTGAATCATGAATCATGATTAATGAATCATGAATCATGAATCATGAATCGAATCATGAATCATGAAATGAATCATGAATCATGAATCAAATCATGAATTATGAAATGAATCATGAATTTAATCATAAATCATGAATCATGAATTGAATCATGAATCATGAATCGAATTATGAATCATGAATTGAATCATAAATCATGAATCATGAATCATGAATCATGAATCGAATCATGAATCATGAATTGAATCATGAATCATGAATTGAATCATGAATCATGAATCATGAATCATGAATCATGAATTGAATCATGAATCATGAATCATGAATTGAATCATGAATCATGAATCAAATCCTGAATCATGAATCATGAATTGAATCATGAATCATGAATTGAATCATAAATTGAATCATAAATAATAAATCATGAATTGAATCATGAATCATGAATCGAATCATGAATCATGAATCATGATTTGAATCATAAATTAAATCATAAATCATAAATCATGAATTAAATAATGAATAATGAATCATGAATTGAATCATGAATCATGAATAGAATCATGAATCATGAATTGAATCATTAATCATGAATTGAATCATAAATTGAATCATAAATCATAAATCATGAATTGAATCATGAATCATGAATCGAATCATGAATCATGAATTGAATCATGAATCATGAATCATGAATCGAATCATGAATCATGAATCATGAATTGAATCATGAATCATGAATTGAATCATGAATCATGAATTGAATCATGAATCATGAATTGAATCATGAATCATGAATCATGAATCATGAATCGAATCATAAATTATGAATCATGAATCGAATCATGAATCACGAATCAAATCATGAATCATGAATCATAAATCGAATCATGAATCTCGAATCATGAATTGAATCATGAATAATGAATTGAATCATAAATCATGAATCATGAATTGAATCATGAATCATAAATCATGAATCGAATCATGAATCATGAATTATGAATCGAATCATGAATCATGAAGTGAATCATGAATCATGAATCATGAATTGAATCATGAATCATGAATCATGAATCATGAATCATGAATCATGAATCGAATCATGAATCATGAATTGAATCATGAATCATGAATTATGAATCGAATCATGAATCATGAATCATGATTTAAATTATGAATTGAATCATAAATTGAATCATAAATCATAAATCATGAATTGAATCATGAATCATGAATCGAATCATGAATCATGAATCATGAATCGAATCATGAATCATGAATCATGAATTGAATCATGAATCATGAATCATGAATCATGAATCATGAATCGAATCATGAATCATGAATCATGAATCGAATCATGAATCGATTCATGAATCATGAATCATGAATCGAATCATGAATCATAAAATGAATCATGAATTGAATCATGAAATGAATCATAAATCATGAATCATGAATTGAATCATGAATCATGAATCAAATCATAATTCATGAATTAAATCATGAATCATGAATCATGAATCATGAATCATGAATCGAATCATGAATCATGAATTGAATCATGAATCATGAATTGAATCATGAATCATGAATCATGAATTGAATCATGAATCATGAATCATGAATTGAATCATGAATCATGAATCGAATCATGAATCATGAATTGAATCATGAATCATGAATTGAATCATAAATTGAATCATAAATAATAAATCATGAATTGAATCATGAATCATGAATTGAATTATGAATCATGAATCATGAATTGAATCATAAATTGATTCATAAATCATAAATCATGAATTAAATAATGAATCATGAATCATGAATTGAATCATGAATCATGAATCGAATCATGAATCATGAATTGAATCATGAATCATGAATTGAATCATAAATTGAATCATAAATTATAAATCATGAATTGAATCATGAATTATGAATCGAATCATGAATCATGAATTGAATCATAAATCATGAATCATGAATCGAATCATGAATCATGAATTGAATCATGAATCATGAATTGAATCATGAATCATGAATCATGAATCGAATCATAAATTATGAATCATGAATCATGAATCCAATCATGAATCATGAATCCAATCATGAATCATGAATCATGAATCGAATCATGAATCTCGAATTAATGAATTGAATCATGAATCATGAATTGAATCATGAATTGAATTATAAATCATGAATCATGAATTGAATCATGAATCATAAATCGAATGATGAATCATGAATTGAATCATGAATCATAAATCATGAATCGAATCATGAATCATGAATTATGAATCGAATCATGAATCATGAAATGAATCATGAGTTGAATCATGAATTGAATCATAAATCATGAATCATTAATTGAATCATGAATCATGAATCGAATCATAATTCATGAATCGAATCATGAATCATGAATTGAATCATGAATCATGAATTGAATTATGAATCATGAATCATGAATCATGAATTGAATCATGAGTCATGAATCATGAATTGAATCATGAATCATGAATCGAATCCTGAATCATGAATCATGAATTGAATCATGAATCATGAATTGAATTATGAATCATGAATTATGAATCATGAATTAAATTATGAATCATGAATAATGAATTGAATCATGAATCGAATCATGAATCATGAATTGAATCATGAATCATGAATTGAATCATAAATTGAATCATAAATTATAAATCATGAATTGAATCATGAATCATGAATCGAATCATGAATCATGAATCATGAATCATGAATCGAATCATAAATTATGAATCATGAATCATGAATCGAATCATGAATCATGAATCGAATCATGAATCTCGAATCATAAATTGAATCATGAATCATGAATTGAATCATGAATTGAATTATAAATCATGAATCATGAATTGAATCATGAATCATAGATCGAATGATGAATCATGAATTGAATCACGAATCAAAAATCATGAATCGAATCATGAATCATGAATTATGAATCAAATCATGAATCATGAATTGAATCATGAATCATGAATCATGAATTGAATCATGAATCATGAATCATGAATCATGAATCATGAATCGAATCATGAATTAAATAATAAATCATGAATCATGAATTGAATCATGTATCATGAATCGAATCATGAATCATGAATCATGAATCATGAATCGAATCATGAATCATGAATTGTATTATGAATCATAATTCATGAATTGAATCATGAATCATGAATCATGAATTGAATCATGAATCATGATTCGAATCATGAATTAAATAATAAATCATGAATCATGAATTGAATCATAAATCATGAATCGTGAATTGAATCATGAATCTAATCATAATTCATGAATCGAATCATGAATCATGAATTGAATCATGAATCATGAATCATGAATCATGAATTGAATCATGAGTCATGAATCATGAATTGAATCATGAATCATGAATCGAATCCTGAATCATGAATCATGAATTGAATCATGAATCATGAATTGAATCATAAATTGAATCATAAATAATAAATCATGAATTGAATCATGAATCATGAATTGAATCATGAATCATGAATCATGAATTAAATAATGAATCATGAATAATGAATTGAATCATGAATCGAATCATGAATCATGAATTGAATCATGAATCATGAATTGAATCATAAATTGAATCATAAATCATAAATCATGAATTGAATCATGAATCATGAATCGAATCATGAATCATGAATCATGAATCATGAATCGAATCATAAATTATGAATCATGAATCATGAATCGAATCATGAATCATGAATCGAATCATGAATCTCGAATCATAAATTGAATCATGAATCATGAATTGAATCATGAATTGAATTATAAATCATGAATCATGAATTGAATCATGAATCATAGATCGAATGATGAATCATGAATTGAATCACGAATCAAAAATCATGAATCGAATCATGAATCATGAATTATGAATCGAATCATGAATCATGAATCATGAATCATGAATTGAATCATGAATCATGAATCATGAATCATGAATCATGAATCGAATCATGAATTAAATAATAAATCATGAATCATGAATTGAATCATGTATCATGAATCGAATCATGAATCATGAATCATGAATCGAATCATGAATCATGAATTGTATTATGAATCATAATTCATGAATTGAATCATGAATCATGAATTGAATCATGAATCATGATTCGAATCATGAATTAAATAATAAATCATGAATCATGAATTGAATCATAAATCATGAATCATGAATTGAATCATGAATCGAATCATAATTCATGAATCGAATCATGAATCATGAATTGAATCATGAATCATGAATCATGAATCATGAATTGAATCATGAGTCATGAATCATGAATCGAATCATGAATCATGAATTGAATCATGAATCATGAATTGAATCATAAATTGAATCATAAATAATAAATCATGAATTGAATCATGAATCATGAATTGAATTATGAATCATGAATCATGAATTGAATCATAAATTGATTCATAAATCATAAATCATGAATTAAATAATGAATCATGAATCATGAATTGAATCATGAATCATGAATCGAATCATGAATCATGAATAGAATCATGAATCATGAATTGAATCATAAATTGAATCATAAATTATAAATCATGAATTGAATCATGAATTATGAATCGAATCATGAATCATGAATTGAATCATCAATCATGAATCATGAATCGAATCATGAATCATGAATTGAATCATGAATCATGAATTGAATCATGAATCATGAATCATGAATCGAATCATAAATTATGAATCATGAATCATGAATCCAATCATGAATCATGAATCCAATCATGAATCATGAATCATGAATCGAATCATGAATCTCGAATTAATGAATTGAATCATGAATCATGAATTGAATCATGAATCATAAATCGAATGATGAATCATGAATTGAATCATGAATCATAAATCATGAATCGAATCATGAATCATGAATTATGAATCGAATCATGAATCATGAAATGAATCATGAGTTGAATCATGAATTGAATCATAAATCATGAATTGAATCATGAATCATGAATCGAATCATAATTCATGAATCGAATCATGAATCATGAATTGAATCATGAATCATGAATTGAATTATGAATCATGAATCATGAATCATGAATTGAATCATGAGTCATGAATCATGAATTGAATCATGAATCATGAATCGAATCCTGAATCATGAATCATGAATTGAATCATGAATCATGAATTGAATCATAAATTGAATCATAAATAATAAATCATGAATTGAATCATGAATCATGAATTGAATCATGAATCATGAATCATGAATTAAATTATGAATCATGAATAATGAATTGAATCATGAATCGAATCATGAATCATGAATTGAATCATGAATCATGAATTGAATCATAAATTGAATCATAAATCATAAATCATGAATTGAATCATGAATCATGAATCGAATCATGAATCATGAATCATGAATCATGAATCGAATCATAAATTATGAATCATGAATCATGAATCGAATCATGAATCATGAATCGAATCATGAATCTCGAATCATAAATTGAATCATGAATCATGAATTGAATCATGAATTGAATTATAAATCATGAATCATGAATTGAATCATGAATCATAGATCGAATGATGAATCATGAATTGAATCACGAATCAAAAATCATGAATCGAATCATGAATCATGAATTATGAATCAAATCATGAATCATGAATTGAATCATGAATCATGAATCATGAATTGAATCATGAATCATGAATCATGAATCATGAATCATGAATCGAATCATGAATTAAATAATAAATCATGAATCATGAATTGAATCATGTATCATGAATCGAATCATGAATCATGAATCATGAATCATGAATCGAATCATGAATCATGAATTGTATTATGAATCATAATTCATGAATTGAATCATGAATCATGAATCATGAATTGAATCATGAATCATGATTCGAATCATGAATTAAATAATAAATCATGAATCATGAATTGAATCATAAATCATGAATCATGAATTGAATCATGAATCATGAATCATGAATTGAATCATGAGTCATGAATCATGAATTGAATCATGAATCATGAATCGAATCCTGAATCATGAATCATGAATTGAATCATGAATCATGAATTGAATCATAAATTGAATCATAAATAATAAATCATGAATTGAATCATGAATCATGAATTGAATCATGAATCATGAATCATGAATTAAATAATGAATCATGAATAATGAATTGAATCATGAATCGAATCATGAATCATGAATTGAATCATGAATCATGAATTGAATCATAAATTGAATCATAAATCATAAATCATGAATTGAATCATGAATCATGAATCGAATCATAAATCATGAATCATGAATCATGAATCGAATCATAAATTATGAATCATGAATCATGAATCGAATCATGAATCATGAATCGAATCATGAATCTCGAATCATAAACTGAATCATGAATCATGAATTGAATCATGAATTGAATTATAAATCATGAATCATGAATTGAATCATGAATCATAGATCGAATGATGAATCATGAATTGAATCACGAATCAAAAATCATGAATCGAATCATGAATCATGAGTTATGAATCGAATCATGAATCATGAATTGAATCATGAATCATGAATCATGAATTGAATCATGAATCATGAATCATGAATCATGAATCATGAATCGAATCATGAATTAAATAATAAATCATGAATCATGAATTGAATCATGTATCATGAATCGAATCATGAATCATGAATCATGAATCGAATCATGAATCATGAATTGTATTATGAATCATAATTCATGAATTGAATCATGAATCATGAATTGAATCATGAATCATGATTCGAATCATGAATTAAATAATAAATCATGAATCATGAATTGAATCATAAATCATGAATCATGAATTGAATCATGAATCGAATCATAATTCATGAATCGAATCATGAATCATGAATTGAATCATGAATCATGAATCATGAATCATGAATTGAATCATGAGTCATGAATCATGAATTGAATCATGAATCATGAATCGAATCCTGAATCATGAATCATGAATTGAATCATGAATCATGAATTGAATCATAAATTGAATCATAAATAATAAATCATGAATTGAATCATGAATCATGAATTGAATCATGAATCATGAATCATGAATTAAATAATGAATAATGAATTGAATCATGAATCGAATCATGAATCATGAATTGAATCATGAATCATGAATTGAATCATAAATTGAATCATAAATCATAAATCATGAATTGAATCATGAATCATGAATCGAATCATGAATCATGAATCGAATCATGAATCTCGAATCATGAATTGAATTATGAATCATGAATTGAATCATGAATTGAATTATAAATCATGAATCATGAATTGAATCATGAATCATAAATCGAATGATGAATCATGAATTGAATCACGAATCAAAAATCATGAATCGAATCATGAATCATGAATTATGAATCGAATCATGAATCATGAATTGAATCATGAATCATGAATCATGAATTGAATCATGAATCATGAATCATGAATCATGAATCATGAATCGAATCATGAATCATGAATTGTATTATGAATCATGAATCATGAATTGAATCATGAATCATGAATCATGAATTGAATCATGAATCATGATTCGAATCATGAATTAAATAATAAATCATGAATCATGAATTGAATCATGAATCATGAATCGAATCATGAATCATGAAACATGAATTGAATCATAAATTGAATCATAAATCATAAATCATGAATTGACTCATGAATCATGAATCGAATCATGAATCATGAATTGAATCATGAATCATGAATCATGTATTAAATCATGAATCATGAATCATGAATCGAATCATGAATCATGAATCGAATCATGAATTATGAATCATGAAGCATGAATTGAATCATGAATCATGAATCGAATCATGAATCATGAATCATGAATCATGAATTAAATCATGAATTATGAATTGAATCATGAATCATGAATCGAATCATGAATCATGAATCATGAATTGAATCATGAATCATGAATCAAATCATGAAACATGAATTGAATCATGAATCATGAATTGAATCATGAATCATGAATTGCATCATGAATCATGAATTAAATCATGAATCATGAAATGAATCATGAATCGTGAATCATGAATTGAATCATTAATCATGAAAAGAATCATGAATTGAATCATGAATCATGAAATGAATCATGAATTGAATCATGAATCATGAATCAAATCATGAATCATGAATTAAATCATGAATCATGAATTGAATCATGAATCATGAATCGAATCATGAATCATGAATCATGAATTGAATCATGAATCATCAATTGAATCATGAATTGAATCATGAATCATGAATTGAATCATGAATCATGAATTGAATCATGAATTGAATCATAAATCATTAATCATCAATTGAATTATGAATCATGAATCATGAATCATGAATCATGAATTGAATCATGAATCATGAATCATGAATCATGAATCATGAATCATGAATCGATTCATGAATCATGAATTGAATCATGAATCATGAATCATGAATTGAATCATGAATCATGAATCGAATCATGAATCAGGAATTAAATAAGGAATCATGAATCATGAATTGAATCATGAATCATGAATCGAATCATGAATCATGAATCATGAATTGAATCATTAATCATGAATTGAATCATGAATCATGAATTGAATCATAAATTGAATCATAAATCATAAATCATGAATTGAATCATAAATCATGAATCATGAATTAAGAATCATGAATCGAATCATGAATCATAATTCATGAATTGAATCATGAATCATGAATTGAATCATAAATCATGAATTAAGAATCATGAATCGAATCATGAATCATGAATCGAATCATGAATCATGAATCGATTCATGAATCATGAATCATGAATCAAATCATGAATCATGAAATGAATCATGAATTGAATCATGAATTTAATCATAAATCATGAATCATGAATTGAATCATGAATCATGAATGGAATCATGAATCATGAATGGAATCATGAATCATGAATTGAATCATAAATCATGAATCATGAATCATGAATCATGAATCATGAATCGAATCATGAATCATGAATTGAATCATGAATCATGAATTGAATCATGAATCATGAACCATGAATCGAATCCTGAATCATGAATCATGAATTGAATCATGAATCATGAATCGAATCATGAATCATGAATCATGAATTGAATCATGAATCATGAATTCAATCATAAATTGAATCATAAATAATAAATCATGAATTGAATCATGAATCATGAATCGAATCATGAATCATAAATCATGAATTGAATCATAAATTAAATCATAAATCATGAATTAAATAATGAATAATGAATAATGAATTGAATCATGAATCATGAATCGAATCATGAATCATGAATTGAATCATGAATCATGAATTGAATCATAAATTGAATCATAAATAATAAATCATGAATTGAATCATGAATCATGAATTGAATCATGAATCATGAATCATGAATTAAATAATGAATCATGAATAATGAATTGAATCATGAATCGAATCATGAATCATGAATTGAATCATGAATCATGAATTGAATCATAAATTGAATCATAAATCATAAATCATGAATTGAATCATGAATCATGAATCGAATCATGAATCATGAATCATGAATCGAATCATAAATTATGAATCATGAATCATGAATCGAATCATGAATCATGAATCATGAATCGAATCATGAATCTCGAATCATGAATTGAATTATGAATCATGAATTGAATCATGAATTGAATTATAAATCATGAATCATGAATTGAATCATGAATCATAAATCGAATGATGAATAATGAATTGAATCACGAATCAAAAATCATGAATCGAATCATGAATCATGAATTATGAATCGAATCATGAATGATGAATTGAATCATGAATCATGAATCATGAATTGAATCATGAATCATGAATCATGAATCATGAATCGAATCATGAATCATGAATTGTATTATGAATCATGAATCATGAATTGAATCATGAATCATGAATCATGAATTGAATCATGAATCATGATTCGAATCATGAATTAAATAATAAATCATGAATCATGAATTGAATCATGAATCATGAATCGAATCATGAATCATGAAACATGAATTGAATCATAAATTGAATCATAAATTATAAATCATGAATTGACTCATGAATCATGAATCGAATCATGAATCATGAATTGAATCATGAATCATGAATCATGAATTAAATCATGAATCATGAATCATGAATCGAATCATGAATCATGAATCGAATCAAGAATTATGATTAATGAAGCACGAATTGAATCATGAATCATGAATCGAATCATGAATCATGAATTAAATCATGAATCATGAATCGAATCATGAATCATGAATCATGAATTGAATCATGAATCATGAATCAAATCATGAAACATGAATTGAATCATGAATCATGAATTGAATCATGAATCATGAATTGCATCATGAATCATGAATTAAATCATGAATCATGAAATGAATCATGAATCGTGAATCATGAATTGAATCATTAATCATGAAAAGAATCATGAATTGAATCATGAATCAAATCATGAATCATGAATTAAATCATGAATCATGAATTGAATCATGAATCATGAATTGAATCATGAATCATGAATCATGAATTGAATCATGAATCATCAATTGAATCATGAATTGAATCATGAATCATGAATTGAATCATGAATCATGAATTGAAATCATGAATTGAATCATAAATCATGAATCATCAATTGAATTATGAATCATGAATCATGAATCATGAATCATGAATTGAATCATGAATCATGAATCATGAATCATGAATCATGAATCATGAATCGAATCATGAATCATGAATTGAATCATGAATCATGAATCATGAATTGAATCATGAATCATGAATTAAATAATGAATCATGAATCATGAATTGAATCATGAATCATGAATTGAATCATGAATCATGAATCGAATCATGAATCATGAATCATGAATTGAATCATTAATCATGAATTGAATCATGAATCATGAATTGAATCATAAATTGAATCATAAATCATAAATCATGAATTGAATCATAAATCATGAATCATGAATTAAGAATCATGAATCGAATCATGAATCATAATTCATGAATTGAATCATGAATCATGAATCGAATCATAAATCATGAATTAAGACTCATGAATCGAATCATGAATCATGTATCGAATCATGAATCATGAATCGATTCATGAATCATGAATCATGAATCAAATCATGAATCATGAAATGAATCATGAATTGAATCATGAATTTAATCATAAATCATGAATCATGAATTGAATCATGAATCATGAATCGAATCATGAATCATGAATCGAATCATGAATCATGAATTGAATCATAAATCATGAATCATGAATCATGAATCATGGATCGAATTCTGAATCATGAATCATGAATTGAATCATGAATCATGAATTGAATCATAAATTGAATCATAAATAATAAATCATGAATTGGAATCATAAATAATAAATCATGAATTGAATCATAAATTGAATCATAAATCATAAATCATGAATTAAATAATGAATCATGAATCATGAATTGAATCATGAATCATGAATCGAATCATGAATCATGAATTGAATCATGAATCATGAATTGAATCATAAATTGAATCATAAATCATAAATCATGAATTGAATCATGAATCATGAATTGAATCATAAATCATGAATCATGAATCGAATCATGAATCATGAATTGAATCATGAATCATGAATTGAATCATGAATCATGAATCATGAATCATGAATCGAATCATAAATTATGAATCATGAATCATGAATTGCATCATGAATCATGAATTAAATCATGAATCATGAAATGAATCATGAATCGTGAATCATGAATTGAATCATTAATCATGAAAGAATCATGAATTGAATCATGAATCATGAAATGAATCATGAATTGAATCATGAACCATGAATCAAATCATAAATCATGAATTAAATCATGAATCATGAATTGAATCATGAATCATGAATCGAATCATGAATCATGAATCATGAATTGAATCATGAATCATCAATTGAATCATAAATTGAATCATGAATCATGAATTGAATCATGAATCATGAATTGAATCATGAATTGAATCATAAATCATGAATCATCAATTTGAATTATGAATCATGAATCATGAATCATGAATCATGAATTGAATCAATGAATCATGAATCATGAATCATGAATCATGAATCATGAATCGATTCATGAATCATGAATTGAATCATGAATCATGAATCATGAATTGAATCATGAATCATGAATCGAATCATGAATCAGGAATTAAATAAGGAATCATGAATCATGAATTGAATCATGAATCATTAATCATGAATTGAATCATGAATCATGAATCATGAATCGAATCAGTGAATCATGAATTGAATCAATGAATCATGAATCATGAATCGAATCATGAATCATGAATCGAATCATGAATCATGAATTGAATCATAAATCATGAATCATGAATCAAGTGAATCATGAACATGAATCGAATCATGAATCATGAATTGAATTATGAATCATGAATTGAATCATGAATCATGAATCATGGAATTGAATCATGAATCAGTGAATCATGAATTGAATCATGAATCATGAATCGAATCCTGAATCATGAATCATGAATTGAATCATGAATCATGAATTGAAATCATAAATTGAATAATAAATAATAAATAATGAATTGAAATCATGAATCATGAATCGAATCATGAATCATAAATCATGAATTGAATCATAAATTAAATCATAAATCATAAATCATGAATTAAATAATGAGAATAATGAGATCATGAATTGAATCATGAATCATGAATCGAATCATGAATCATGAATTGAATCATGAATCATGAATTGAATCATAAATTGAATCATAAATCATGAATTGAATCATGAATCATGAATCAAATCATGAATCATGAATTGAATCATGAATCATGAATCATGAAGCGAATCATGAATCATGAATCATGAATCGAATCATGAATCATGAATTGAATCATGAATCATGAATTGAATCATGAATCATGAATCATGAATCATGAATCGAATCATAAATTATGAATCATGAATCATGAATCGAATCATGAATCGAATCATGAATCTCGAATCATGAATTCAATCATGAATAATGAATTGAATCATGAATCATGAATCATGAATTGAATCATGAATCATAAATCATGAATCGAATCATGAATCATGAATTATGAATCGAATCATGAATCATGAATTGAATCATGAAATCATAAATCATGAATCGAATCATGAATCATGAATTATGAATCGAATCATGAATCATGAATTGAATCATGAATCATGAATTCAATCATGAATCATGAATTCAATCATGAATCATAAATCATGAATCGAATCATGAATCATGAATCATGAATTGAATCATGAATTGAATCATAAATTGAATCATAAATCATAAATCATGAATCGAATCAATGAATCATGAATTGAATCATGAATCATGAATCGAATCATGAATCATGAATCATGAATCGAGATCATGAATCATGAATCATGAATCATGAATCATGAATCATGAATCGAATCATGAATCATGAATCGATTCATGAATCATAAATCGATTCATGAATCATGAATCATGAATCGAATCATGAATCATAAAATGAATCATGAATTGAATCATGAATTGAATCATAAATCATTGAATCATGAATTGAATCATGAATCATGAATCGAATCATAATTCATAAATTGAATCATGAGATCATGAATCATGAATCATGAATCATGAATCGAATCATGAATCATAATTTGAATCATGAATCATGAATCATGAATTGAATCATGAATCATGAATCATGAATTGAATCATGAATCATGAATCGAATCCTGAATCATGAATCATGAATTGAATCATGAATCATTAATTGAATCATAAATTGAATCATAAATAATAAATTATGAATTGAATCATAAATAATAAATCATGAATTGAATCATGAATCATGAATCGAATCATGAATCACTGAATCGAATCATAAATCATGAATCATGAATTATGAATTGAATCATAAATTGAATCATAAAATCATAAATCATGAATTAAATAATGATCATGAATCTCTGAATTGAATCATGAATCATGAATCGGAATCATGAATCATGAATTGAACATGAATCATGAATTGAATCATGAAATCTGAATCAGAATCATGAATTGAATCATGAATCATGAATCATGAATCATGAATCATGAGATCGAATCATGAATCATGAATTGAATCATAAATCATGAATCATGAATCGAATCATGAATCATGAATTGAATCATGAATCATGAATTGAATCATGAATCATGAATCGAATCATAAATCATGAATCATGAATCGAATCATGAATCATGAATTGAATCATGAATCATGAATTGAATCATGAACCATGAATCGAATCATAAATTATGAATCATGAATCATGAATCGAATCATGAATCATGAATCGAATCATGAATCATGAATCATGAATTGAATCATGAATCTCGAATCATGAATTGAATCATGAATCATGAATTGAATCATGAATTGAATTATAAATCATTAATCATGAATTGAATCATGAATCATAAATCGAATGATGAATCATGAATTGAATCATGAATCATAAATCATGAATCGAATCATGGATCATGAATTATGAATCGAATCATGAATCATGAAATGAATCATGATTTGAATCATGAATTGAATCATAAATCATGAATCATGAATTGAATCATGAATCGAATCATAATTCATGAATTGAATCATGAATCATGAATCATGAATTATGAATTGAATCATGAATCATGAATTGAATCATGAATCATGAATTGAATCATGAATCATGAATCATGAATCATGAATTGAATCATGAATCATGAATCGAATCCTGAATCATGAATCATGAATTGAATCATGAATCATGAACTGAATCATAAATTGAATTATAAATAATAAATCATGAATTGAATCATGAATCATGAATCGAATCATGAATCATGAATCATGAATTGAATCATAAATTGAATCATAAATCATAAATCATGAATTAAATAATGAATCATGAATCATGAATTGAATCATGAATCATGAATCAATAATCATGAATTGAACCATGAATCATGAATCATGAATTGAATCATGAATCATGAATCGAATCATGAATCATGAATTAAATAATGAATCATGAATCATGAATTGAATCATGAATCATGAATCGAATCATGAATCATGAATTGAATCATGAATCATGAATTGAATCATAAATTGAATCATAAATCATAAATCATGAATTGAATCATAAATCATGAATCATGAATTATGAATCATGAATCGAATCATGAATCATGAATCATGAATTGAATCATGAATCATGAATAATGAATCATGAAACATGAATCATGAATCAAATCATGAATCATGAAATGAATCATGAATTTGAATCATGAATTTAATCATAAATCATGAATCATGAATTGAATCATGAATCATGAATCGAATCATGAATCATGAATTGAATCATAAATCATGAATCATGAATCATGAATCATGAATCATGAATCATGAATCGAATCATGAAATCATGAATCATGAATTGAATCATGAATCATGAATTGAATCATGAATCATGAATCATTAATCATGAATTGAATCATGAATCATGAATCATGAATTATGAATCATGAATCGAATCATGAATCATGAATCATGGATTTGAATCATGAATCATGATTAATGAATCATGAATCATGAATCATGAATCGAATCATGAATCATGAAATGAATCATGAATCATGAATCAAATCATGAATTATGAAATGAATCATGAATTTAATCATAAATCATGAATCATGAATTGAATCATGAATCATGGAATCGAATTATGAATCATGAATTGAATCATAAATCATGAATCATGAATCATGAATCATGAATCGAATCATGAATCATGAATTGAATCATGAATCATGAATTGAATCATGAATCATGAATCATGAATCATGAATCATGAATTGAATCATGAATCATGAATCATGAATTGAATCATGAATCATGAATCAAATCCTGAATCATGAATCATGACTTGAATCATGAATCATGAATTGAATCATAAATTGAATCATAAAATAATAAATCATGAATTGAATCATGAATCATGAATCGAATCATGAATCATGAATCATGATTTGAATCATAAATTAAATCATAAATCATAAATCATGAATTAAATAATGAATAATGAATCATGAATTGAATCATGAATCATGAAAAGAATCATGAATCATGAATTGAATCATTAATCATGAATTGAATCATAAATTGAATCATAAATCATAAATCATGAATTGAATCATGAATCATGAATCGAATCATGAATCATGAATTGAATCATGAATCATGAATCATGAATCGAATCATGAAATCATGAATCATGAATTGAATCATGAATCATGAATTGAATCATGAATCATGAATTGAATCATGAATCATGAATTGAATCATGAATCATGAATCATGAATCATGAATCGAATCATAAATTATGAATCATGAATCGAATCATGAATCACGAATCAAATCATGAATCATGAATCATAAATCGAATCATGAATCTCGAATCATGAATTGAATCATGAATAATGAATTGAATCATAAATCATGAATCATGAATTGAATCATGAATCATAAATCATGAATCGAATCATGAATCATGAATTATGAATCGAATCATGAATCATGAAGTGAATCATGAATCATGAATCATGAATTGAATCATGAATCATGAATCATGAATCATGAATCATGAATCATGAATCGAATCATGAATTGAATCATGAATCATGAATTATGAATCGAATCATGAATCATGAATCATGATTTAAATTATGAATTGAATCATAAATTGAATCATAAATCATAAATCATGAATTGAATCATGAATCATGAATCGAATCATGAATCATGAATCATGAATCGAATCATGAATCATGAATCATGAATTGAATCATGAATCATGAATCATGAATCATGAATCATGAATCGAATCATGATATCATGAATCGAATCATGAATCGATTCATGAATCATGAATCATGAATCGAATCATGAATCATAAAAATGAATCATGAATTGAATCATGAAATGAATCATAAATCATGAATCATGAATTGAATCATGAATCATGAATA
>NW_027446614.1:0-50783 GCF_038048845.1 Mixophyes fleayi | reverse complement strand
CAAGAATTATGTAAAAGAATTTATGTAAGTCATTGTTTCCAAGAGAAAGGGAGACAGGAGTGTAAAAAAGCGTTGTTTTTGGACGCCAATTAAGAAATGACTGTTTTGCGATTTCTCTTGCTCAGAAAGACTTAGAAAGTTGATAATTGTGGGCAATGTTAGAAATGTCATGAGAAACAAGAATTATGTAAAAGAATTGATGTAAGTCATTGTTTCCAAGAGAAAGGGAGACCGGAGTGTAAAAAAGCGTTGTTTTTGGACGCCAATGAAGAAATGACTATGTTTTGCGATTTCTCTTGCTCAGAAAGACTTAGAAAGTTGATAATTGTGGGCAATGTTAGAAATGTCATGAGAAACAAGAATTATGTAAAAGAATTGATGTAAGTCATTGTTTCCAAGAGAAAGGGAGACCGGAGTGTAAAAAAGCGTTGTTTTTGGACGCCAATGAAGAAATGACTATGTTTTGCGATTTCTCCTGCTCAGAAAGACTTAGAAAGTTGATAATTGTGGGCAATGTAAGAAATGTCATGAGAAACAAGAATTATGTAAAAGAATTGATGTAAGTCATTGTTTCCAAGAGAAAGGGAGACCGGAGTGTAAAAAAGCGTTGTTTTTGGACGCCAATGAAGAAATGACTATGTTTTGCGATTTCTCCTGCTCAGAAAGACTTAGAAAGTTGATAATTGTGGGCAATGTAAGAAATGTCATGAGAAACAAGAATTATGTAAAAGAATTGATGTAAGTCATTGTTTCCAAGAGAAAGGGAGACCGGAGTGTAAAAAAGCGTTGTTTTTGGACGCCAATGAAGAAATGACTATGTTTTGCGATTTCTCCTGCTCAGAAAGACTTAGAAAGTTGATAATTGTGGGCAATGTAAGAAATGTCATGAGAAACAAGAATTATGTAAAAGAATTGATGTAAGTCATTGTTTCCAAGAGAAAGGGAGACCGGAGTGTAAAAAAGCGTTGTTATTGGACGGCAATGAAGAAATGACTATGTTTTGCGATTTCTCCTGCTCAGAAAGACTTAGAAAGTTGATAATTGTGGGCAATGTTAGAAATGTCATGAGAAACAAGAATTATGTAAAAAAATTGATGTAAGTCATTGTTTCCAAGAGAAAGGGAGACCGGAGTGTAAAAAAGCGTTGTTTTTGGACGGCAATGAAGAAATGACTGTTTTGCGATTTCTCTTGCTCAGAAAGACTTAGAAAGTTGATAATTGTGGGCAATGTTAGAAATGTCATGAGAAACAAGAATTATGTAAAAGAATTGATGTAAGTCATTGTTTCCAAGAGAAAGGGAGACAGGAGTGTAAAAAAGCGTTGTTTTTGGACGGCAATGAAGAAATGACTATGTTTTGCGATTTCTCCTGCTCAAAAAGACTTAGAAAGTTGATAATTGTGGGCAATGTTAGAAATGTCATGAGAAACAAGAATTATGTAAAAGAATTGATGTAAGTCATTGTTTCCAAGAGAAAGGGAGACAGGAGTGTAAAAAAGCGTTGTTTTTGGACGCCAATGAAGAAATGACTGTTTTGCGATTTCTCCTGCTCAGAAAGACTTAGAAAGTTGATAATTGTGGGCAATGTTAGAAATGTCATGAGAAACAAGAATTATGTAAAAGAATTGATGTAAGTCATTGTTTCCAAGAGAAAGGGAGACAGGAGTGTAAAAAAGCGTTGTTTTTGGACGGCAATGAAGAAATGACTATGTTTTGCGATTTCTTCTGCTCAGAAAGACTTAGAAAGTTGATAATTGTGGGAAATGTTAGAAATGTCATGAGAAACAAGAATTATATAAAAGAATTGATGTAAGTCATTGTTTCCAAGAGAAAGGGAGACCGGAGTGTAAAAAAGCGTTGTTTTTGGACGGCAATGAAGAAATGACTGTTTTGCGATTTCTCTTGCTCAGAAAGACTTAGAAAGTTGATAATTGTGGGCAATGTTAGAAATGTCATGAGAAACAAGAATTATGTAAAAGAATTGATGTAAGTCATTGTTTCCAAGAGAAAGGGAGACCGGAGTGTAAAAAAGCGTTGTTATTGGACGGCAATGAAGAAATGACTATGTTTTGCGATTTCTCCTGCTCAGAAAGACTTAGAAAGTTGATAATTGTGGGCAATGTTAGAAATGTCATGAGAAACAAGAATTATGTAAAAAAATTGATGTAAGTCATTGTTTCCAAGAGAAAGGGAGAACGGAGTGTAAAAAAGCGTTGTTTTTGGACGGCAATGAAGAAATGACTGTTTTGCGATTTCTCTTGCTCAGAAAGACTTAGAAAGTTGATAATTGTGGGCAATGTTAGAAATGTCATGAGAAACAAGAATTATGTAAAAGAATTGATGTAAGTCATTGTTTCCAAGAGAAAGGGAGACAGGAGTGTAAAAAAGCGTTGTTTTTGGACGGCAATGAAGAAATGACTATGTTTTGCGATTTCTCCTGCTCAAAAAGACTTAGAAAGTTGATAATTGTGGGCAATGTTAGAAATGTCATGAGAAACAAGAATTATGTAAAAGAATTGATGTAAGTCATTGTTTCCAAGAGAAAGGGAGACAGGAGTGTAAAAAAGCGTTGTTTTTGGACGCCAATGAAGAAATGACTGTTTTGCGATTTCTCCTGCTCAGAAAGACTTAGAAAGTTGATAATTGTGGGCAATGTTAGAAATGTCATGAGAAACAAGAATTATGTAAAAGAATTGATGTAAGTCATTGTTTCCAAGAGAAAGGGAGACAGGAGTGTAAAAAAGCGTTGTTTTTGGACGGCAATGAAGAAATGACTATGTTTTGCGATTTCTCCTGCTCAGAAAGACTTAGAAAGTTGATAATTGTGGAAAATGTTAGAAATGTCATGAGAAACAAGAATTATGTAAAAGAATTGATGTAAGTCATTGTTTCCAAGAGAAAGGGAGACAGGAGTATAAAAAAGCGTTGTTTTTGGACGGCAATGAAGAAATGACTATGTTTTGCGATTTCTCCTGCTCAGAAAGACTTAGAAAGTTGATAATTGTAGGCAATGTTAGAAATGTCATGAGAAACAAGAAGTATGTAAAAGAATTGATGTAAGTCATTGTTTCCAAGAGAAAGGGAGACCGGAGTGTAAAAAAGTGTTGTTTTTGGACGGCAATGAAGAAATGACTGTTTTGCGATTTCTCTTGCTCAGAAAGACTTAGAAAGTTGATAATTGTGGGCAATGTTAGAAATGTCATGAGAAACAAGAATTATGTAAAAGAATTGATGTAAGTCATTGTTTCCAAGAGAAAGGGAGACAGGAGTGTAAAAAAGCATTGTTTTTGGACGGCAATGAAGAAATGACTATGTTTTGCGATTTCTCCTGCTCAGAAAGACTTAGAAAGTTGATAATTGTGGGCAATGTAAGAAATGTCATGAGAAACAAGAATTATGTAAAAGAATTGATGTAAGTCATTGTTTCCAAGAGAAAGGGAGACCGGAGTGTAAAAAAGCGTTGTTTTTGGACGCCAATGAAGAAATGACTGTTTTGCGATTTCTCCTGCTCAGAAAGACTTAGAAAGTTGATAATTGTGGGCAATGTTAGAAATGTCATGAGAAACAAGAATTATGTAAAAGAATTGATGTAAGTCATTGTTTCCAAGAGAAAGGGAGACAGGAGTGTAAAAAAGCGTTGTTTTTGGACGGCAATGAAGAAATGACTATGTTTTGCGATTTCTCCTGCTCAGAAAGACTTAGAAAGTTGATAATTGTGGGCAATGTTAGAAATGTCATGAGAAACAAGAATTATGTAAAAGAATTGATGTAAGTCATTGCTTCCAAGAGAAAGGGAGACAGGAGTGTAAAAAAGCGTTGTTTTTGGACGACAATGAAGAAATGACTATGTTTTGCGATTTCTCCTGCTCAGAAAGACTTAGAAAGTTGATAATTGTGGGCAATGTAAGAAATGTCATGAGAAACAAGAATTATGTAAAAGAATTGATGTAAGTCATTGTTTCCAAGAGAAAGGGAGACCGGAGTGTAAAAAAGCGTTGTTTTTGGACGCCAATGAAGAAATGACTGTTTTGCGATTTCTCCTGCTCAGAAAGACTTAGAAAGTTGATAATTGTGGGCAATGTTAGAAATGTCATGAGAAACAAGAATTATGTAAAAGAATTGATGTAAGTCATTGTTTCCAAGAGAAAGGGAGACAGGAGTGTAAAAAAGCGTTGTTTTTGGACGGCAATGAAGAAATGACTATGTTTTGCGATTTCTTCTGCTCAGAAAGACTTAGAAAGTTGATAATTGTGGGAAATGTTAGAAATGTCATGAGAAACAAGAATTATGTAAAAGAATTGATGTAAGTCATTGTTTCCAAGAGAAAGGGAGACCGGAGTGTAAAAAAGCGTTGTTTTTGGACGGCAATGAAGAAATGACTGTTTTGCGATTTCTCTTGCTCAGAAAGACTTAGAAAGTTGATAATTGTGGGCAATGTTAGAAATGTCATGAGAAACAAGAATTATGTAAAAGAATTGATGTAAGTCATTGTTTCCAAGAGAAAGGGAGACCGGAGTGTAAAAAAGCGTTGTTATTGGACGGCAATGAAGAAATGACTATGTTTTGCGATTTCTCCTGCTCAGAAAGACTTAGAAAGTTGATAATTGTGGGCAATGTTAGAAATGTCATGAGAAACAAGAATTATGTAAAAAAATTGATGTAAGTCATTGTTTCCAAGAGAAAGGGAGACCGGAGTGTAAAAAAGCGTTGTTTTTGGACGGCAATGAAGAAATGACTATGTTTTGCGATTTCTCCTGCTCAGAAAGACTTAGAAAGTTGATAATTGTGGGCAATGTAAGAAATGTCATGAGAAACAAGAATTATGTAAAAGAATTGATGTAAGTCATTGTTTCCAAGAGAAAGGGAGACCGGAGTGTAAAAAAGCGTTGTTTTTGGACGCCAATGAAGAAATGACTGTTTTGCGATTTCTCCTGCTCAGAAAGACTTAGAAAGTTGATAATTGTGGGCAATGTTAGAAATGTCATGAGAAACAAGAATTATGTAAAAGAATTGATGTAAGTCATTGTTTCCAAGAGAAAGGGAGACAGGAGTGTAAAAAAGCGTTGTTTTTGGACGGCAATGAAGAAATGACTATGTTTTGCGATTTCTTCTGCTCAGAAAGACTTAGAAAGTTGATAATTGTGGGAAATGTTAGAAATGTCATGAGAAACAAGAATTATGTAAAAGAATTGATGTAAGTCATTGTTTCCAAGAGAAAGGGAGACCGGAGTGTAAAAAAGCGTTGTTTTTGGACGGAAATGAAGAAATGACTGTTTTGCGATTTCTCTTGCTCAGAAAGACTTAGAAAGTTGATAATTGTGGGCAATGTTAGAAATGTCATGAGAAACAAGAATTATGTAAAAGAATTGATGTAAGTCATTGTTTCCAAGAGAAAGGGAGACCGGAGTGTAAAAAAGCGTTGTTATTGGACGGCAATGAAGAAATGACTATGTTTTGCGATTTCTCCTGCTCAAAAAGACTTAGAAAGTTGATAATTGTGGGCAATGTTAGAAATGTCATGAGAAACAAGAATTATGTAAAAGAATTGATGTAAGTCATTGTTTCCAAGAGAAAGGGAGACAGGAGTGTAAAAAAGCGTTGTTTTTGGACGCCAATGAAGAAATGACTGTTTTGCGATTTCTCCTGCTCAGAAAGACTTAGAAAGTTGATAATTGTGGGCAATGTTAGAAATGTCATGAGAAACAAGAATTATGTAAAAGAATTGATGTAAGTCATTGTTTCCAAGAGAAAGGGAGACAGGAGTGTAAAAAAGCGTTGTTTTTGGACGGCAATGAAGAAATGACTATGTTTTGCGATTTCTCCTGCTCAGAAAGACTTAGAAAGTTGATAATTGTGGAAAATGTTAGAAATGTCATGAGAAACAAGAATTATGTAAAAGAATTGATGTAAGTCATTGTTTCCAAGAGAAAGGGAGACAGGAGTATAAAAAAGCGTTGTTTTTGGACGGCAATGAAGAAATGACTATGTTTTGCGATTTCTCCTGCTCAGAAAGACTTAGAAAGTTGATAATTGTGGGCAATGTAAGAAATGTCATGAGAAACAAGAATTATGTAAAAGAATTGATGTAAGTCATTGTTTCCAAGAGAAAGGGAGACCGGAGTGTAAAAAAGCGTTGTTTTTGGACGCCAATGAAGAAATGACTGTTTTGCGATTTCTCCTGCTCAGAAAGACTTAGAAAGTTGATAATTGTGGGCAATGTTAGAAATGTCATGAGAAACAAGAATTATGTAAAAGAATTGATGTAAGTCATTGTTTCCAAGAGAAAGGGAGACAGGAGTGTAAAAAAGCGTTGTTTTTGGACGACAATGAAGAAATGACTATGTTTTGCGATTTCTCCTGCTCAGAAAGACTTAGAAAGTTGATAATTGTGGGCAATGTAAGAAATGTCATGAGAAACAAGAATTATGTAAAAGAATTGATGTAAGTCATTGTTTCCAAGAGAAAGGGAGACCGGAGTGTAAAAAAGCGTTGTTTTTGGACGCCAATGAAGAAATGACTGTTTTGCGATTTCTCCTGCTCAGAAAGACTTAGAAAGTTGATAATTGTGGGCAATGTTAGAAATGTCATGAGAAACAAGAATTATGTAAAAGAATTGATGTAAGTCATTGTTTCCAAGAGAAAGGGAGACAGGAGTGTAAAAAAGCGTTGTTTTTGGACGGCAATGAAGAAATGACTATGTTTTGCGATTTCTTCTGCTCAGAAAGACTTAGAAAGTTGATAATTGTGGGAAATGTTAGAAATGTCATGAGAAACAAGAATTATGTAAAAGAATTGATGTAAGTCATTGTTTCCAAGAGAAAGGGAGACCGGAGTGTAAAAAAGCGTTGTTTTTGGACGGCAATGAAGAAATGACTGTTTTGCGATTTCTCTTGCTCAGAAAGACTTAGAAAGTTGATAATTGTGGGCAATGTTAGAAATGTCATGAGAAACAAGAATTATGTAAAAGAATTGATGTAAGTCATTGTTTCCAAGAGAAAGGGAGACCGGAGTGTAAAAAAGCGTTGGTATTGGACGGCAATGAAGAAATGACTATGTTTTGCGATTTCTCCTGCTCAGAAAGACTTAGAAAGTTGATAATTGTGGGCAATGTTAGAAATGTCATGAGAAACAAGAATTATGTAAAAAAAATTGATGTAAGTCATTGTTTCCAAGAGAAAGGGAGACCGGAGTGTAAAAAAGCGTTGTTTTTGGACGGCAATGAAGAAATGACTGTTTTGCGATTTCTCTTGCTCAGAAAGACTTAGAAAGTTGATAATTGTGGGCAATGTTAGAAATGTCATGAGAAACAAGAATTATGTAAAAGAATTGATGTAAGTCATTGTTTCCAAGAGAAAGGGAGACAGGAGTGTAAAAAAGCGTTGTTTTTGGACGGCAATGAAGAAATGACTATGTTTTGCGATTTCTCCTGCTCAAAAAGACTTAGAAAGTTGATAATTGTGGGCAATGTTAGAAATGTCATGAGAAACAAGAATTATGTAAAAGAATTGATGTAAGTCATTGTTTCCAAGAGAAAGGGAGACAGGAGTGTAAAAAAGCGTTGTTTTTGGACGCCAATGAAGAAATGACTGTTTTGCGATTTCTCCTGCTCAGAAAGACTTAGAAAGTTGATAATTGTGGGCAATGTTAGAAATGTCATGAGAAACAAGAATTATGTAAAAGAATTGATGTAAGTCATTGTTTCCAAGAGAAAGGGAGACAGGAGTGTAAAAAAGCGTTGTTTTTGGACGGCAATGAAGAAATGACTATGTTTTGCGATTTCTCCTGCTCAGAAAGACTTAGAAAGTTGATAATTGTGGGCAATGTAAGAAATGTCATGAGAAACAAGAATTATGTAAAAGAATTGATGTAAGTCATTGTTTCCAAGAGAAAGGGAGACCGGAGTGTAAAAAAGCGTTGTTTTTGGACGCCAATGAAGAAATGACTGTTTTGCGATTTCTCCTGCTCAGAAAGACTTAGAAAGTTGATAATTGTGGGCAATGTTAGAAATGTCATGAGAAACAAGAATTATGTAAAAGAATTGATGTAAGTCATTGTTTCCAAGAGAAAGGGAGACAGGAGTGTAAAAAAGCGTTGTTTTTGGACGGCAATGAAGAAATGACTATGTTTTGCGATTTCTTCTGCTCAGAAAGACTTAGAAAGTTGATAATTGTGGGAAATGTTAGAAATGTCATGAGAAACAAGAATTATGTAAAAGAATTGATGTAAGTCATTGTTTCCAAGAGAAAGGGAGACCGGAGTGTAAAAAAGCGTTGTTTTTGGACGGCAATGAAGAAATGACTGTTTTGCGATTTCTCTTGCTCAGAAAGACTTAGAAAGTTGATAATTGTGGGCAATGTTAGAAATGTCATGAGAAACAAGAATTATGTAAAAGAATTGATGTAAGTCATTGTTTCCAAGAGAAAGGGAGACCGGAGTGTAAAAAAGCGTTGTTATTGGACGGCAATGAAGAAATGACTATGTTTTGCGATTTCTCCTGCTCAGAAAGACTTAGAAAGTTGATAATTGTGGGCAATGTTAGAAATGTCATGAGAAACAAGAATTATGTAAAAAAATTGATGTAAGTCATTGTTTCCAAGAGAAAGGGAGACCGGAGTGTAAAAAAGCGTTGTTTTTGGACGGCAATGAAGAAATGACTGTTTTGCGATTTCTCTTGCTCAGAAAGACTTAGAAAGTTGATAATTGTGGACAATGTTAGAAATGTCATGAGAAACAAGAATTATGTAAAAGAATTGATGTAAGTCATTGTTTCCAAGAGAAAGGGAGACAGGAGTGTAAAAAAGCGTTGTTTTTGGACGGCAATGAAGAAATGACTATGTTTTGCGATTTCTCCTGCTCAAAAAGACTTAGAAAGTTGATAATTGTGGGCAATGTTAGAAATGTCATGAGAAACAAGAATTATGTAAAAGAATTGATGTAAGTCATTGTTTCCAAGAGAAAGGGAGACAGGAGTGTAAAAAAGCGTTGTTTTTGGACGCCAATGAAGAAATGACTGTTTTCATTTTTCTCCTGCTCAGAAAGACTTAGAAAGTTGATAATTGTGGGCAATGTTAGAAATGTCATGAGAAACAAGAATTATGTAAAAGAATTGATGTAAGTCATTGTTTCCAAGAGAAAGGGAGACAGGAGTGTAAAAAAGCGTTGTTTTTGGACGGCAATGAAGAAATGACTATGTTTTGCGATTTCTCCTGCTCAGAAAGACTTAGAAAGTTGATAATTGTGGAAAATGTTAGAAATGTCATGAGAAACAAGAATTATGTAAAAGAATTGATGTAAGTCATTGTTTCCAAGAGAAAGGGAGACAGGAGTATAAAAAAGCGTTGTTTTTGGACGGCAATGAAGAAATGACTATGTTTTGCGATTTCTCCTGCTCAGAAAGACTTAGAAAGTTGATAATTGTGGAAAATGTTAGAAATGTCATGAGAAACAAGAATTATGTAAAAGAATTGATGTAAGTCATTGTTTCCAAGAGAAAGGGAGACCGGAGTGTAAAAAAGCGTTGTTTTTGGACGGCAATGAAGAAATGACTGTTTTGCGATTTCTCTTGCTCAGAAAGACTTAGAAAGTTGATAATTGTGGGCAATGTTAGAAATGTCATGAGAAACAAGAATTATGTAAAATAATTGATGTAAGTCATTGTTTCCAAGAGAAAGGGAGACAGGAGTGTAAAAAAGCGTTGTTTTTGGACGGCAATGAAGAAATGACTATGTTTTGCGATTTCTCCTGCTCAGAAAGACTTAGAAAGTTGATAATTGTGGGCAATGTAAGAAATGTCATGAGAAACAAGAATTATGTAAAAGAATTGATGTAAGTCATTGTTTCCAAGAGAAAGGGAGACAGGAGTGTAAAAAAGCGTTGTTTTTGGACGGCAATGAAGAAATGACTGTTTTGCGATTTCTCTTGCTCAGAAAGACTTAGAAAGTTGATAATTGTGGGCAATGTTAGAAATGTCATGAGAAACAAGAATTATGTAAAAGAATTGATGTAAGTCATTGTTTCCATGAGAAAGGGAGACAGGAGTGTAAAAAAGCGTTGTTTTTGGACGGCAATGAAGAAATGACTATGTTTTGCGATTTCTCCTGCTCAGAAAGAATTAGAAAGTTGATAATTGTGGGCAATGTTAGAAATGTCATGAGAAACAAGAATTATGTAAAAGAATTGATGTAAGTCATTGTTTCCAAGAGAAAGGGAGACAGGAGTGTAAAAAAGCGTTGTTTTTGGACGGCAATGAAGAAATGACTATGTTTTGCGATTTCTCCTGCTCAGAAAGACTTAGAAAGTGGATAATTGTGGGAAATGTTAGAAATGTCATGAGAAACAAGAATTATGTAAAAGAATTGATGTAAGTCATTGTTTCCAAGAGAAAGGGAGACCGGAGTGTAAAAAAGCGTTGTTTTTAGACGGCAATGAAGAAATGACTGTTTTGCGATTTCTCTTGCTCAGAAAGACTTAGAAAGTTGATAATTGTGGGCAATGTTAGAAATGTCATGAGAAACAAGAATTATGTAAAAGAATTGATGTAAGTCATTGTTTCCAAGAGAAAGGGAGACAGGAGTGTAAAAAAGCGTTGTTTTTGGACGGCAATGAAGAAATGACTATGTTTTGCGATTTCTCTTGCTCAGAAAGACTTAGAAAGTTGATAATTGTGGGCAATGTAAGAAATGTCATGAGAAACAAGAATTATGTAAAAGAATTGATGTAAGTCATTGTTTCCAAGAGAAAGGGAGACAGGAGTGTAAAAAAGCGTTGTTTTTGGACGCCAATGAAGAAATGACTGTTTTGCGATTTCTCTTGCTCAGAAAGACTTAGAAAGTTGATAATTGTGGGCAATGTTAGAAATGTCATGAGAAACAAGAATTATGTAAAAGAATTGATGTAAGTCATTGCTTCCAAGAGAAAGGGAGACAGGAGTGTAAAAAAGCGTTGTTTTTGGACGACAATGAAGAAATGACTATGTTTTGCGATTTCTCCTGCTCAGAAAGACTTAGAAAGTTGATAATTGTGGGCAATGTAAGAAATGTCATGAGAAACAAGAATTATGTAAAAGAATTGATGTAAGTCATTGTTTCCAAGAGAAAGGGAGACCGGAGTGTAAAAAAGCGTTGTTTTTGGACGCCAATGAAGAAATGACTGTTTTGCGATTTCTCCTGCTCAGAAAGACTTAGAAAGTTGATAATTGTGGGCAATGTTAGAAATGTCATGAGAAACAAGAATTATGTAAAAGAATTGATGTAAGTCATTGTTTCCAAGAGAAAGGGAGACAGGAGTGTAAAAAAGCGTTGTTTTTGGACGGCAATGAAGAAATGACTATGTTTTGCGATTTCTTCTGCTCAGAAAGACTTAGAAAGTTGATAATTGTGGGAAATGTTAGAAATGTCATGAGAAACAAGAATTATGTAAAAGAATTGATGTAAGTCATTGTTTCCAAGAGAAAGGGAGACCGGAGTGTAAAAAAGCGTTGTTTTTGGACGGCAATGAAGAAATGACTGTTTTGCGATTTCTCTTGCTCAGAAAGACTTAGAAAGTTGATAATTGTGGGCAATGTTAGAAATGTCATGAGAAACAAGAATTATGTAAAAGAATTGATGTAAGTCATTGTTTCCAAGAGAAAGGGAGACCGGAGTGTAAAAAAGCGTTGTTATTGGACGGCAATGAAGAAATGACTATGTTTTGCGATTTCTCCTGCTCAGAAAGACTTAGAAAGTTGATAATTGTGGGCAATGTTAGAAATGTCATGAGAAACAAGAATTATGTAAAAAAATTGATGTAAGTCATTGTTTCCAAGAGAAAGGGAGACCGGAGTGTAAAAAAGCGTTGTTTTTGGACGGCAATGAAGAAATGACTGTTTTGCGATTTCTCTTGCTCAGAAAGACTTAGAAAGTTGATAATTGTGGGCAATGTTAGAAATGTCATGAGAAACAAGAATTATGTAAAAGAATTGATGTAAGTCATTGTTTCCAAGAGAAAGGGAGACAGGAGTGTAAAAAAGCGTTGTTTTTGGACGGCAATGAAGAAATGACTATGTTTTGCGATTTCTCCTGCTCAAAAAGACTTAGAAAGTTGATAATTGTGGGCAATGTTAGAAATGTCATGAGAAACAAGAATTATGTAAAAAAATTGATGTAAGTCATTGTTTCCAAGAGAAAGGGAGACCGGAGTGTAAAAAAGCGTTGTTTTTGGACGGCAATGAAGAAATGACTGTTTTGCGATTTCTCTTGCTCAGAAAGACTTAGAAAGTTGATAATTGTGGGCAATGTTAGAAATGTCATGAGAAACAAGAATTATGTAAAAGAATTGATGTAAGTCATTGTTTCCAAGAGAAAGGGAGACAGGAGTGTAAAAAAGCGTTGTTTTTGGACGGCAATGAAGAAATGACTATGTTTTGCGATTTCTCCTGCTCAAAAAGACTTAGAAAGTTGATAATTGTGGGCAATGTTAGAAATGTCATGAGAAACAAGAATTATGTAAAAGAATTGATGTAAGTCATTGTTTCCAAGAGAAAGGGAGACAGGAGTGTAAAAAAGCGTTGTTTTTGGACGCCAATGAAGAAATGACTGTTTTCATTTTTCTCCTGCTCAGAAAGACTTAGAAAGTTGATAATTGTGGGCAATGTTAGAAATGTCATGAGAAACAAGAATTATGTAAAAGAATTGATGTAAGTCATTGTTTCCAAGAGAAAGGGAGACAGGAGTGTAAAAAAGCGTTGTTTTTGGACGGCAATGAAGAAATGACTATGTTTTGCGATTTCTCCTGCTCAGAAAGACTTAGAAAGTTGATAATTGTTGAAAATGTTAGAAATGTCATGAGAAACAAGAATTATGTAAAAGAATTGATGTAAGTCATTGTTTCCAAGAGAAAGGGAGACAGGAGTATAAAAAAGCGTTGTTTTTGGACGGCAATGAAGAAATGACTATGTTTTGCGATTTCTCCTGCTCAGAAAGACTTAGAAAGTTGATAATTGTGGAAAATGTTAGAAATGTCATGAGAAACAAGAATTATGTAAAAGAATTGATGTAAGTCATTGTTTCCAAGAGAAAGGGAGACCGGAGTGTAAAAAAGCGTTGTTTTTGGACGGCAATGAAGAAATGACTGTTTTGCGATTTCTCTTGCTCAGAAAGACTTAGAAAGTTGATAATTGTGGGCAATGTTAGAAATGTCATGAGAAACAAGAATTATGTAAAATAATTGATGTAAGTCATTGTTTCCAAGAGAAAGGGAGACAGGAGTGTAAAAAAGCGTTGTTTTTGGACGGCAATGAAGAAATGACTATGTTTTGCGATTTCTCCTGCTCAGAAAGACTTAGAAAGTTGATAATTGTGGGCAATGTAAGAAATGTCATGAGAAACAAGAATTATGTAAAAGAATTGATGTAAGTCATTGTTTCCAAGAGAAAGGGAGACAGGAGTGTAAAAAAGCGTTGTTTTTGGACGGCAATGAAGAAATGACTGTTTTGCGATTTCTCTTGCTCAGAAAGACTTAGAAAGTTGATAATTGTGGGCAATGTTAGAAATGTCATGAGAAACAAGAATTATGTAAAAGAATTGATGTAAGTCATTGTTTCCATGAGAAAGGGAGACAGGAGTGTAAAAAAGCGTTGTTTTTGGACGGCAATGAAGAAATGACTATGTTTTGCGATTTCTCCTGCTCAGAAAGAATTAGAAAGTTGATAATTGTGGGCAATGTTAGAAATGTCATGAGAAACAAGAATTATGTAAAAGAATTGATGTAAGTCATTGTTTCCAAGAGAAAGGGAGACAGGAGTGTAAAAAAGCGTTGTTTTTGGACGGCAATGAAGAAATGACTATGTTTTGCGATTTCTCCTGCTCAGAAAGACTTAGAAAGTGGATAATTGTGGGAAATGTTAGAAATGTCATGAGAAACAAGAATTATGTAAAAGAATTGATGTAAGTCATTGTTTCCAAGAGAAAGGGAGACCGGAGTGTAAAAAAGCGTTGTTTTTGGACGGCAATGAAGAAATGACTGTTTTGCGATTTCTCTTGCTCAGAAAGACTTAGAAAGTTGATAATTGTGGGCAATGTTAGAAATGTCATGAGAAACAAGAATTATGTAAAAGAATTGATGTAAGTCATTGTTTCCAAGAGAAAGGGAGACAGGAGTGTAAAAAAGCGTTGTTTTTGGACGGCAATAAAGAAATGACTATGTTTTGCGATTTCTCCTGCTCAAAAAGACTTAGAAAGTTGATAATTGTGGGCAATGTTAGAAATGTCATGAGAAACAAGAATTATGTAAAAAAATTGATGTAAGTCATTGTTTCCAATAGAAAGGGAGACCGGAGTGTAAAAAAGCGTTGTTTTTGGACGGCAATGAAGAAATGACTGTTTTGCGATTTCTCTTGCTCAGAAAGACTTAGAAAGTTGATAATTGTGGGCAATGTTAGAAATGTCATGAGAAACAAGAATTATGTAAAAGAATTGATGTAAGTCATTGTTTCCAAGAGAAAGGGAGACAGGAGTGTAAAAAAGCGTTGTTTTTGGACGGCAATGAAGAAATGACTATGTTTTGCGATTTCTCCTGCTCAAAAAGACTTAGAAAGTTGATAATTGTGGGCAATGTTAGAAATGTCATGAGAAACAAGAATTATGTAAAAGAATTGATGTAAGTCATTGTTTCCAAGAGAAAGGGAGACAGGAGTGTAAAAAAGCGTTGTTTTTGGACGCCAATGAAGAAATGACTGTTTTCATTTTTCTCCTGCTCAGAAAGACTTAGAAAGTTGATAATTGTGGGCAATGTTAGAAATGTCATGAGAAACAAGAATTATGTAAAAGAATTGATGTAAGTCATTGTTTCCAAGAGAAAGGGAGACAGGAGTGTATAAAAGCGTTGTTTTTGGACGGCAATGAAGAAATGACTATGTTTTGCGATTTCTCCTGCTCAGAAAGACTTAGAAAGTTGATAATTGTGGAAAATGTTAGAAATGTCATGAGAAACAAGAATTATGTAAAAGAATTGATGTAAGTCATTGTTTCCAAGAGAAAGGGAGACAGGAGTATAAAAAAGCGTTGTTTTTGGACGGCAATGAAGAAATGACTATGTTTTGCGATTTCTCCTGCTCAGAAAGACTTAGAAAGTTGATAATTGTGGAAAATGTTAGAAATGTCATGAGAAACAAGAATTATGTAAAAGAATTGATGTAAGTCATTGTTTCCAAGAGAAAGGGAGACCGGAGTGTAAAAAAGCGTTGTTTTTGGACGGCAATGAAGAAATGACTGTTTTGCGATTTCTCTTGCTCAGAAAGACTTAGAAAGTTGATAATTGTGGGCAATGTTAGAAATGTCATGAGAAACAAGAATTATGTAAAATAATTGATGTAAGTCATTGTTTCCAAGAGAAAGGGAGACAGGAGTGTAAAAAAGCGTTGTTTTTGGACGGCAATGAAGAAATGACTATGTTTTGCGATTTCTCCTGCTCAGAAAGACTTAGAAAGTTGATAATTGTGGGCAATGTAAGAAATGTCATGAGAAACAAGAATTATGTAAAAGAATTGATGTAAGTCATTGTTTCCAAGAGAAAGGGAGACAGGAGTGTAAAAAAGCGTTGTTTTTGGACGGCAATGAAGAAATGACTGTTTTGCGATTTCTCTTGCTCAGAAAGACTTAGAAAGTTGATAATTGTGGGCAATGTTAGAAATGTCATGAGAAACAAGAATTATGTAAAAGAATTGATGTAAGTCATTGTTTCCAAGAGAAAGGGAGACAGGAGTGTAAAAAAGCGTTGTTTTTGGACGGCAATGAAGAAATGACTATGTTTTGCGATTTCTCCTGCTCAGAAAGACTTAGAAAGTGGATAATTGTGGGAAATGTTAGAAATGTCATGAGAAACAAGAATTATGTAAAAGAATTGATGTAAGTCATTGTTTCCAAGAGAAAGGGAGACAGGAGTGTAAAAAAGCGTTGTTTTTGGACGGCAATGAAGAAATGACTATGTTTTGCGATTTCTCCTGCTCAGAAAGACTTAGAAAGTGGATAATTGTGGGAAATGTTAGAAATGTCATGAGAAACAAGAATTATGTAAAAGAATTGATGTAAGTCATTGTTTCCAAGAGAAAGGGAGACCGGAGTGTAAAAAAGCGTTGTTTTTAGACGGCAATGAAGAAATGACTGTTTTGCGATTTCTCTTGCTCAGAAAGACTTAGAAAGTTGATAATTGTGGGCAATGTTAGAAATGTCATGAGAAACAAGAATTATGTAAAAGAATTGATGTAAGTCATTGTTTCCAAGAGAAAGGGAGACAGGAGTGTAAAAAAGCGTTGTTTTTGGACGGCAATGAAGAAATGACTATGTTTTGCGATTTCTCTTGCTCAGAAAGACTTAGAAAGTTGATAATTGTGGGCAATGTAAGAAATGTCATGAGAAACAAGAATTATGTAAAAGAATTGATGTAAGTCATTGTTTCCAAGAGAAAGGGAGACAGGAGTGTAAAAAAGCGTTGTTTTTGGACGCCAATGAAGAAATGACTGTTTTGCGATTTCTCTTGCTCAGAAAGACTTAGAAAGTTGATAATTGTGGGCAATGTTAGAAATGTCATGAGAAACAAGAATTATGTAAAAGAATTGATGTAAGTCATTGTTTCCAAGAGAAAGGGAGACAGGAGTGTAAAAAAGCGTTGTTTTTGGAAGGCAATGAAGAAATGACTATGTTTTGCGATTTCTCCTGCTCAGAAAGACTTAGAAAGTTGATAATTGTAGGCAATGTTAGAAATGTCATGAGAAACAAGAAGTATGTAAAAGAATTGATGTAAGTCATTGTTTCCAAGAGAAAGGGAGACCGGAGTGTAAAAAAGTGTTGTTTTTGGACGGCAATGAAGAAATGACTGTTTTGCGATTTCTCTTGCTCAGAAAGACTTAGAAAGTTGATAATTGTGGGCAATGTTAGAAATGTCATGAGAAACAAGAATTATGTAAAAGAATTGATGTAAGTCATTGTTTCCAAGAGAAAAGGAGACAGGAGTGTAAAAAAGCGTTGTTTTTGGACGGCAATGAAGAAATGACTATGTTTTGCGATTTCTCCTGCTCAGAAAGACTTAGAAAGTTGATAATTGTGGGCAATGTAAGAAATGTCATGAGAAACAAGAATTATGTAAAAGAATTGATGTAAGTCATTGTTTCCAAGAGAAAGGGAGACCGGAGTGTAAAAAAGCGTTGTTTTTGGACGCCAATGAAGAAATGACTGTTTTGCGATTTCTCCTGCTCAGAAAGACTTAGAAAGTTGATAATTGTGGGCAATGTTAGAAATGTCATGAGAAACAAGAATTATGTAAAAGAATTGATGTAAGTCATTGTTTCCAAGAGAAAGGGAGACAGGAGTGTAAAAAAGCGTTGTTTTTGGACGGCAATGAAGAAATGACTATGTTTTGCGATTTCTCCTGCTCAGAAAGACTTAGAAAGTTGATAATTGTGGGCAATGTTAGAAATGTCATGAGAAACAAGAATTATGTAAAAGAATTGATGTAAGTCATTGTTTCCAAGAGAAAGGGAGACAGGAGTGTAAAAAAGCGTTGTTTTTGGACGACAATGAAGAAATGACTATGTTTTGCGATTTCTCCTGCTCAGAAAGACTTAGAAAGTTGATAATTGTGGGCAATGTAAGAAATGTCATGAGAAACAAGAATTATGTAAAAGAATTGATGTAAGTCATTGTTTCCAAGAGAAAGGGAGACCGGAGTGTAAAAAAGCGTTGTTTTTGGACGCCAATGAAGAAATGACTGTTTTGCGATTTCTCCTGCTCAGAAAGACTTAGAAAGTTGATAATTGTGGAAAATGTTAGAAATGTCATGAGAAACAAGAATTATGTAAAAGAATTGATGTAAGTCATTGTTTCCAAGAGAAAGGGAGACCGGAGTGTAAAAAAGCGTTGTTTTTGGACGGCAATGAAGAAATGACTGTTTTGCGATTTCTCTTGCTCAGAAAGACTTAGAAAGTTGATAATTGTGGGCAATGTTAGAAATGTCATGAGAAACAAGAATTATGTAAAATAATTGATGTAAGTCATTGTTTCCAAGAGAAAGGGAGACAGGAGTGTAAAAAAGCGTTGTTTTTGGACGGCAATGAAGAAATGACTATGTTTTGCGATTTCTCCTGCTCAGAAAGACTTAGAAAGTTGATAATTGTGGGCAATGTAAGAAATGTCATGAGAAACAAGAATTATGTAAAAGAATTGATGTAAGTCATTGTTTCCAAGAGAAAGGGAGACAGGAGTGTAAAAAAGCGTTGTTTTTGGACGGCAATGAAGAAATGACTGTTTTGCGATTTCTCTTGCTCAGAAAGACTTAGAAAGTTGATAATTGTGGGCAATGTTAGAAATGTCATGAGAAACAAGAATTATGTAAAAGAATTGATGTAAGTCATTGTTTCCAAGAGAAAGGGAGACAGGAGTGTAAAAAAGCGTTGTTTTTGGACGGCAATGAAGAAATGACTATGTTTTGCGATTTCTCCTGCTCAGAAAGACTTAGAAAGTGGATAATTGTGGGAAATGTTAGAAATGTCATGAGAAACAAGAATTATGTAAAAGAATTGATGTAAGTCATTGTTTCCAAGAGAAAGGGAGACAGGAGTGTAAAAAAGCGTTGTTTTTGGACGGCAATGAAGAAATGACTATGTTTTGCGATTTCTCCTGCTCAGAAAGACTTAGAAAGTGGATAATTGTGGGAAATGTTAGAAATGTCATGAGAAACAAGAATTATGTAAAAGAATTGATGTAAGTCATTGTTTCCAAGAGAAAGGGAGACCGGAGTGTAAAAAAGCGTTGTTTTTAGACGGCAATGAAGAAATGACTGTTTTGCGATTTCTCTTGCTCAGAAAGACTTAGAAAGTTGATAATTGTGGGCAATGTTAGAAATGTCATGAGAAACAAGAATTATGTAAAAGAATTGATGTAAGTCATTGTTTCCAAGAGAAAGGGAGACAGGAGTGTAAAAAAGCGTTGTTTTTGGACGGCAATGAAGAAATGACTATGTTTTGCGATTTCTCTTGCTCAGAAAGACTTAGAAAGTTGATAATTGTGGGCAATGTAAGAAATGTCATGAGAAACAAGAATTATGTAAAAGAATTGATGTAAGTCATTGTTTCCAAGAGAAAGGGAGACAGGAGTGTAAAAAAGCGTTGTTTTTGGACGCCAATGAAGAAATGACTGTTTTGCGATTTCTCTTGCTCAGAAAGACTTAGAAAGTTGATAATTGTGGGCAATGTTAGAAATGTCATGAGAAACAAGAATTATGTAAAAGAATTGATGTAAGTCATTGTTTCCAAGAGAAAGGGAGACAGGAGTGTAAAAAAGCGTTGTTTTTGGAAGGCAATGAAGAAATGACTATGTTTTGCGATTTCTCCTGCTCAGAAAGACTTAGAAAGTTGATAATTGTAGGCAATGTTAGAAATGTCATGAGAAACAAGAAGTATGTAAAAGAATTGATGTAAGTCATTGTTTCCAAGAGAAAGGGAGACCGGAGTGTAAAAAAGTGTTGTTTTTGGACGGCAATGAAGAAATGACTGTTTTGCGATTTCTCTTGCTCAGAAAGACTTAGAAAGTTGATAATTGTGGGCAATGTTAGAAATGTCATGAGAAACAAGAATTATGTAAAAGAATTGATGTAAGTCATTGTTTCCAAGAGAAAAGGAGACAGGAGTGTAAAAAAGCGTTGTTTTTGGACGGCAATGAAGAAATGACTATGTTTTGCGATTTCTCCTGCTCAGAAAGACTTAGAAAGTTGATAATTGTGGGCAATGTAAGAAATGTCATGAGAAACAAGAATTATGTAAAAGAATTGATGTAAGTCATTGTTTCCAAGAGAAAGGGAGACCGGAGTGTAAAAAAGCGTTGTTTTTGGACGCCAATGAAGAAATGACTGTTTTGCGATTTCTCCTGCTCAGAAAGACTTAGAAAGTTGATAATTGTGGGCAATGTTAGAAATGTCATGAGAAACAAGAATTATGTAAAAGAATTGATGTAAGTCATTGTTTCCAAGAGAAAGGGAGACAGGAGTGTAAAAAAGCGTTGTTTTTGGACGGCAATGAAGAAATGACTATGTTTTGCGATTTCTCCTGCTCAGAAAGACTTAGAAAGTTGATAATTGTGGGCAATGTTAGAAATGTCATGAGAAACAAGAATTATGTAAAAGAATTGATGTAAGTCATTGCTTCCAAGAGAAAGGGAGACAGGAGTGTAAAAAAGCGTTGTTTTTGGACGACAATGAAGAAATGACTATGTTTTGCGATTTCTCCTGCTCAGAAAGACTTAGAAAGTTGATAATTGTGGGCAATGTAAGAAATGTCATGAGAAACAAGAATTATGTAAAAGAATTGATGTAAGTCATTGTTTCCAAGAGAAAGGGAGACCGGAGTGTAAAAAAGCGTTGTTTTTGGACGCCAATGAAGAAATGACTGTTTTGCGATTTCTCCTGCTCAGAAAGACTTAGAAAGTTGATAATTGTGGGCAATGTTAGAAATGTCATGAGAAACAAGAATTATGTAAAAGAATTGATGTAAGTCATTGTTTCCAAGAGAAAAGGAGACAGGAGTGTAAAAAAGCGTTGTTTTTGGACGGCAATGAAGAAATGACTATGTTTTGCGATTTCTCCTGCTCAGAAAGACTTAGAAAGTTGATAATTGTGGGCAATGTAAGAAATGTCATGAGAAACAAGAATTATGTAAAAGAATTGATGTAAGTCATTGTTTCCAAGAGAAAGGGAGACCGGAGTGTAAAAAAGCGTTGTTTTTGGACGCCAATGAAGAAATGACTGTTTTGCGAGTTCTCCTGCTCAGAAAGACTTAGAAAGTTGATAATTGTGGGCAATGTTAGAAATGTCATGAGAAACAAGAATTATGTAAAAGAATTGATGTAAGTCATTGTTTCCAAGAGAAAGGGAGACAGGAGTGTAAAAAAGCGTTGTTTTTGGACGGCAATGAAGAAATGACTATGTTTTGCGATTTCTCCTGCTCAGAAAGACTTAGAAAGTTGATAATTGTGGGCAATGTTAGAAATGTCATGAGAAACAAGAATTATGTAAAAGAATTGATGTAAGTCATTGCTTCCAAGAGAAAGGGAGACAGGAGTGTAAAAAAGCGTTGTTTTTGGACGACAATGAAGAAATGACTATGTTTTGCGATTTCTCCTGCTCAGAAAGACTTAGAAAGTTGATAATTGTGGGCAATGTAAGAAATGTCATGAGAAACAAGAATTATGTAAAAGAATTGATGTAAGTCATTGTTTCCAACAGAAAGGGAGACCGGAGTGTAAAAAAGCGTTGTTTTTGGACGCCAATGAAGAAATGACTGTTTTGCGATTTCTCCTGCTCAGAAAGACTTAGAAAGTTGATAATTGTGGGCAATGTTAGAAATGTCATGAGAAACAAGAATTATGTAAAAGAATTGATGTAAGTCATTGTTTCCAAGAGAAAGGGAGACAGGAGTGTAAAAAAGCGTTGTTTTTGGACGGCAATGAAGAAATGACTATGTTTTGCGATTTCTTCTGCTCAGAAAGACTTAGAAAGTTGATAATTGTGGGAAATGTTAGAAATGTCATGAGAAACAAGAATTATGTAAAAGAATTGATGTAAGTCATTGTTTCCAAGAGAAAGGGAGACCGGAGTGTAAAAAAGCGTTGTTTTTGGACGGCAATGAAGAAATGACTGTTTTGCGATTTCTCTTGCTCAGAAAGACTTAGAAAGTTGATAATTGTGGGCAATGTTAGAAATGTCATGAGAAACAAGAATTATGTAAAAGAATTGATGTAAGTCATTGTTTCCAAGAGAAAGGGAGACCGGAGTGTAAAAAAGCGTTGTTATTGGACGGCAATGAAGAAATGACTATGTTTTGCGATTTCTCCTGCTCAGAAAGACTTAGAAAGTTGATAATTGTGGGCAATGTTAGAAATGTCATGAGAAACAAGAATTATGTAAAAGAATTGATGTAAGTCATTGTTTCCAAGAGAAAGGGAGACAGGAGTGTAAAAAAGCGTTGTTTTTGGACGGCAATGAAGAAATGACTGTTTTGCGATTTCTCTTGCTCAGAAAGACTTAGAAAGTTGATAATTGTGGGCAATGTTAGAAATGTCATGAGAAACAAGAATTATGTAAAAGAATTGATGTAAGTCATTGTTTCCAAGAGAAAGGGAGACAGGAGTGTAAAAAAGCGTTGTTTTTGGACGGCAATGAAGAAATGACTATGTTTTGCGATTTCTCCTGCTCAAAAAGACTTAGAAAGTTGATAATTGTGGGCAATGTTAGAAATGTCATGAGAAACAAGAATTATGTAAAAGAATTGATGTAAGTCATTGTTTCCAAGAGAAAGGGAGACAGGAGTGTAAAAAAGCGTTGTTTTTGGACGCCAATGATGAAATGACTGTTTTGCGATTTCTCCTGCTCAGAAAGACTTAGAAAGTTGATAATTGTGGGCAATGTTAGAAATGTCATGAGAAACAAGAATTATGTAAAAGAATTGATGTAAGTCATTGTTTCCAAGAGAAAGGGAGACAGGAGTGTAAAAAAGCGTTGTTTTTGGACGGCAATGAAGAAATGACTATGTTTTGCGATTTCTCCTGCTCAGAAAGACTTAGAAAGTTGATAATTGTGGAAAATGTTAGAAATGTCATGAGAAACAAGAATTATGTAAAAGAATTGATGTAAGTCATTGTTTCCAAGAGAAAGGGAGACAGGAGTATAAAAAAGCGTTGTTTTTGGACGCCAATGAAGAAATGACTGTTTTGCGATTTCTCTTGCTCAGAAAGACTTAGAAAGTTGATAATTGTGGGCAATGTTAGAAATGTCATGAGAAACAAGAATTATGTAAAAGAATTGATGTAAGTCATTGTTTCCAAGAGAAAGGGAGACAGGAGTATAAAAAAGCGTTGTTTTTGGACGCCAATGAAGAAATGACTGTTTTGCGATTTCTCTTGCTCAGAAAGACTTAGAAAGTTGATAATTGTGGGCAATGTTAGAAATGTCATGAGAAACAAGAATTATGTAAAAGAATTGATGTAAGTCATTGTTTCCAAGAGAAAGGGAGACAGGAGTGTAAAAAAGCGTGGTTTTTGGACGGCAATGAAGAAATGACTATGTTTTGCGATTTCTCCTGCTCAGAAAGACTTAGAAAGTTGATAATTGTAGGCAATGTTAGAAATGTCATGAGAAACAAGAATTATGTAAAAGAATTGATGTAAGTCATTGTTTCCAAGAGAAAGGGAGACCGGAGTGTAAAAAAGCGTTGTTTTTGGACGCCAATGAAGAAATGACTGTTTTGCGATTTCTCCTGCTCAGAAAGACTTAGAAAGTTGATAATTGTGGGCAATGTTAGAAATGTCATGAGAAACAAGAATTATGTAAAAGAATTGATGTAAGTCATTGTTTCCAAGAGAAAGGGAGACAGGAGTGTAAAAAAGCGTTGTTTTTGGACGGCAATGAAGAAATGACTATGTTTTGCGATTTCTTCTGCTCAGAAAGACTTAGAAAGTTGATAATTGTGGGAAATGTTAGAAATGTCATGAGAAACAAGAATTATGTAAAAGAATTGATGTAAGTCATTGTTTCCAAGAGAAAGGGAGACCGGAGTGTAAAAAAGCGTTGTTTTTGGACGGCAATGAAGAAATGACTGTTTTGCGATTTCTCTTGCTCAGAAAGACTTAGAAAGTTGATAATTGTGGGCAATGTTAGAAATGTCATGAGAAACAAGAATTATGTAAAAGAATTGATGTAAGTCATTGTTTCCAAGAGAAAGGGAGACCGGAGTGTAAAAAAGCGTTGTTATTGGACGGCAATGAAGAAATGACTATGTTTTGCGATTTCTCCTGCTCAGAAAGACTTAGAAAGTTGATAATTGTGGGCAATGTTAGAAATGTCATGAGAAACAAGAATTATGTAAAAAAAATTGATGTAAGTCATTGTTTCCAAGAGAAAGGGAGACCGGAGTGTAAAAAAAGCGTTGTTTTTGGACGCCAATGAAGAAATGACTGTTTTGCGATTTCTCCTGCTCAGAAAGAATTAGAAAGTTGATAATTGTGGGCAATGTTAGAAATGTCATGAGAAACAAGAAGTATGTAAAAGAATTGATGTAAGTCATTGTTTCCAAGAGAAAGGGAGACCGGAGTGTAAAAAAGTGTTGTTTTTGGACGGCAATGAAGAAATGACTGTTTTGCGATTTCTCTTGCTCAGAAAGACTTAGAAAGTTGATAATTGTGGGCAATGTTAGAAATGTCATGAGAAACAAGAATTATGTAAAAGAATTGATGTAAGTCATTGTTTCCAAGAGAAAAGGAGACAGGAGTGTAAAAAAGCGTTGTTTTTGGACGGCAATGAAGAAATGACTATGTTTTGCGATTTCTCCTGCTCAGAAAGACTTAGAAAGTTGATAATTGTGGGCAATGTAAGAAATGTCATGAGAAACAAGAATTATGTAAAAGAATTGATGTAAGTCATTGTTTCCAAGAGAAAGGGAGACAGGAGTGTAAAAAAGCGTTGTTTTTGGACGGCAATGAAGAAATGACTATGTTTTGCGATTTCTCCTGCTCAGAAAGACTTAGAAAGTTGATAATTGTGGGCAATGTTAGAAATGTCATGAGAAACAAGAATTATGTAAAAGAATTGATGTAAGTCGTTGCTTCCAAGAGAAAGGGAGACAGGAGTGTAAAAAAGCGTTGTTTTTGGACGACAATGAAGAAATGACTATGTTTTGCGATTTCTCCTGCTCAGAAAGACTTAGAAAGTTGATAATTGTGGGCAATGTAAGAAATGTCATGAGAAACAAGAATTATGTAAAAGAATTGATGTAAGTCATTGTTTCCAAGAGAAAGGGAGACCGGAGTGTAAAAAAGCGTTGTTTTTGGACGCCAATGAAGAAATGACTGTTTTGCGATTTCTCCTGCTCAGAAAGACTTAGAAAGTTGATAATTGTGGGCAATGTTAGAAATGTCATGAGAAACAAGAATTATGTAAAAGAATTGATGTAAGTCATTGTTTCCAAGAGAAAGGGAGACAGGAGTGTAAAAAAGCGTTGTTTTTGGACGGCAATGAAGAAATGACTGTTTTGCGATTTCTCTTGCTCAGAAAGACTTAGAAAGTTGATAATTGTGGGCAATGTTAGAAATGTCATGAGAAACAAGAATTATGTAAAAGAATTGATGTAAGTCATTGTTTCCAAGAGAAAGGGAGACCGGAGTGTAAAAAAGCGTTGTTATTGGACGGCAATGAAGAAATGACTATGTTTTGCGATTTCTCCTGCTCAGAAAGACTTAGAAAGTTGATAATTGTGGGCAATGTTAGAAATGTCATGAGAAACAAGAATTATGTAAAAAAATTGATGTGAGTCATTGTTTCCAAGAGAAAGGGAGACCGGAGTGTAAAAAAGCGTTGTTTTTGGACGGCAATGAAGAAATGACTGTTTTGCGATTTCTCTTGCTCAGAAAGACTTAGAAAGTTGATAATTGTGGGCAATGTTAGAAATGTCATGAGAAACAAGAATTATGTAAAAGAATTGATGTAAGTCATTGTTTCCAAGAGAAAGGGAGACAGGAGTGTAAAAAAGCGTTGTTTTTGGACGGCAATGAAGAAATGACTATGTTTTGCGATTTCTCCTGCTCAAAAAGACTTAGAAAGTTGATAATTGTGGGCAATGTTAGAAATGTCATGAGAAACAAGAATTATGTAAAAGAATTGATGTAAGTCATTGTTTCCAAGAGAAAGGGAGACAGGAGTGTAAAAAAGCGTTGTTTTTGGACGCCAATGAAGAAATGACTGTTTTGCGATTTCTCCTGCTCAGAAAGACTTAGAAAGTTGATAATTGTGGGCAATGTTAGAAATGTCATGAGAAACAAGAATTATGTAAAAGAATTGATGTAAGTCATTGTTTCCAAGAGAAAGGGAGACAGGAGTGTAAAAAAGCGTTGTTTTTGGACGGCAATGAAGAAATGACTATGTTTTGCGATTTCTCCTGCTCAGAAAGACTTAGAAAGTTGATAATTGTGGAAAATGTTAGAAATGTCATGAGAAACAAGAATTATGTAAAAGAATTGATGTAAGTCATTGTTTCCAAGAGAAAGGGAGACAGGAGTATAAAAAAGCGTTGTTTTTGGACGCCAATGAAGAAATGACTGTTTTGCGATTTCTCTTGCTCAGAAAGACTTAGAAAGTTGATAATTGTGGGCAATGTTAGAAATGTCATGAGAAACAAGAATTATGTAAAAGAATTGATGTAAGTCATTGTTTCCAAGAGAAAGGGAGACAGGAGTATAAAAAAGCGTTGTTTTTGGACGCCAATGAAGAAATGACTGTTTTGCGATTTCTCTTGCTCAGAAAGACTTAGAAAGTTGATAATTGTGGGCAATGTTAGAAATGTCATGAGAAACAAGAATTATGTAAAAGAATTGATGTAAGTCATTGTTTCCAAGAGAAAGGGAGACAGGAGTGTAAAAAAGCGTGGTTTTTGGACGGCAATGAAGAAATGACTATGTTTTGCGATTTCTCCTGCTCAGAAAGACTTAGAAAGTTGATAATTGTAGGCAATGTTAGAAATGTCATGAGAAACAAGAATTATGTAAAAGAATTGATGTAAGTCATTGTTTCCAAGAGAAAGGGAGACCGGAGTGTAAAAAAGCGTTGTTTTTGGACGCCAATGAAGAAATGACTGTTTTGCGATTTCTCCTGCTCAGAAAGACTTAGAAAGTTGATAATTGTGGGCAATGTTAGAAATGTCATGAGAAACAAGAATTATGTAAAAGAATTGATGTAAGTCATTGTTTCCAAGAGAAAGGGAGACAGGAGTGTAAAAAAGCGTTGTTTTTGGACGGCAATGAAGAAATGACTATGTTTTGCGATTTCTTCTGCTCAGAAAGACTTAGAAAGTTGATAATTGTGGGAAATGTTAGAAATGTCATGAGAAACAAGAATTATGTAAAAGAATTGATGTAAGTCATTGTTTCCAAGAGAAAGGGAGACCGGAGTGTAAAAAAGCGTTGTTTTTGGACGGCAATGAAGAAATGACTGTTTTGCGATTTCTCTTGCTCAGAAAGACTTAGAAAGTTGATAATTGTGGGCAATGTTAGAAATGTCATGAGAAACAAGAATTATGTAAAAGAATTGATGTAAGTCATTGTTTCCAAGAGAAAGGGAGACCGGAGTGTAAAAAAGCGTTGTTATTGGACGGCAATGAAGAAATGACTATGTTTTGCGATTTCTCCTGCTCAGAAAGACTTAGAAAGTTGATAATTGTGGGCAATGTTAGAAATGTCATGAGAAACAAGAATTATGTAAAAAAATTGATGTAAGTCATTGTTTCCAAGAGAAAGGGAGACCGGAGTGTAAAAAAGCGTTGTTTTTGGACGGCAATGAAGAAATGACTGTTTTGCGATTTCTCTTGCTCAGAAAGACTTAGAAAGTTGATAATTGTGGGCAATGTTAGAAATGTCATGAGAAACAAGAATTATGTAAAAGAATTGATGTAAGTCATTGTTTCCAAGAGAAAGGGAGACAGGAGTGTAAAAAAGCGTTGTTTTTGGACGGCAATGAAGAAATGACTGTTTTGCGATTTCTCTTGCTCAGAAAGACTTAGAAAGTTGATAATTGTGGGCAATGTTAGAAATGTCATGAGAAACAAGAATTATGTAAAAGAATTGATGTAAGTCATTGTTTCCAAGAGAAAGGGAGACAGGAGTGTAAAAAAGCGTTGTTTTTGGACGGCAATGAAGAAATGACTATGTTTTGCGATTTCTCCTGCTCAAAAAGACTTAGAAAGTTGATAATTGTGGGCAATGTTAGAAATGTCATGAGAAACAAGAATTATGTAAAAGAATTGATGTAAGTCATTGTTTCCAAGAGAAAGGGAGACAGGAGTGTAAAAAAGCGTTGTTTTTGGACACCAATGAAGAAATGACTATGTTTTGCGATTTCTCCTGCTCAGAAAGACTTAGAAAGTTAATAATTGTGGGCAATGTTAGAAATGTCATGAGAAACAAGAATTATGTAAAAAAATTGATGTAAGTCATTGTTTCCAAGAGAAAGGGAGACCGGAGTGTAAAAAAGCGTTGTTTTTGGACACCAATGAAGAAATGACTGTTTTGCGATTTCTCTTGCTCAGAAAGACTTAGAAAGTAGATAATTGTGGGCAATGTTAGAAATGTTATGAGAAACAAGAATTATGTAAAAGAATTGATGTAAGTCATTGTTTCCAAGAGAAAGGGAGACAGGAGTGTAAAAAAGCGTTGTTTTTGGACGGCAATGAAGAAATGACTATGTTTTGCGAATTCTCCTGCTCAAAAAGACTTAGAAAGTTGATAATTGTGGGCAATGTAAGAAATGTCATGAGAAACAAGAATTATGTAAAAGAATTGATGTAAGTCATTGTTTCCAAGAGAAAGGGAGACAGGAGTGTAAAAAAGCGTTGTTTTTGGACGCCAATGAAGAAATGACTGTTTTGCGATTTCTCCTGCTCAGAAAGACTTAGAAAGTTGATAATTGTGGGCAATGTTAGAAATGTCATGAGAAACAAGAATTATGTAAAAGAATTGATGTAAGTCATTGTTTCCAAGAGAAAGGGAGACCGGAGTGTAAAAAAGCGTTGTTTTTGGACGCCAATGAAGAAATGACTATGTTTTGCGATTTCTCCTGCTCAGAAAGACTTAGAAAGTTGATAATTGTGGGCAATGTTAGAAATGTCATGAGAAACAAGAATTATGTAAAAAAATTGATGTAAGTCATTGTTTCCAAGAGAAAGGGAGACCGGAGTGTAAAAAAGCGTTGTTTTTGGACGCCAATGAAGAAATGACTGTTTTGCGATTTCTCTTGCTCAGAAAGACTTAGAAAGTTGATAATTTGTGCAATGTTAGAAATGTCATGAGAAACAAGAATTATGTAAAAGAATTGATGTAAGTCATTGTTTCCAAGAGAAAGGGAGACAGGAGTGTAAAAAAGCGTTGTTTTTGGACGGCAATGAAGAAATGACTATGTTTTGCGATTTCTCCTGCTCAGAAAGACTTAGAAAGTTGATAATTGTGGGCAATGTTAGAAATGTCATGAGAAACAAGAATTATGTAAAAGAATTGATGTAAGTCATTGTTTCCAAGAGAAAGGGAGACCGGAGTGTAAAAAAGCGTTGTTTTTGGACGCCAATGAAGAAATGACTGTTTTGCGATTTCTCTTGCTCAGAAAGACTTAGAAAGTTGATAATTGTGGGCAATGTTAGAAATGTCATGAGAAACAAGAATTATGTAAAAGAATTGATGTAAGTCATTGTTTCCAAGAGAAAGGGAGACAGGAGTGTAAAAAAGCGTGGTTTTTGGACAACAATGAAGAAATGACTATGTTTTGCGATTTCTCCTGCTCAGAAAGACTTAGAAAGTTGATAATTGTAGGCAATGTTAGAAATGTCATGAGAAACAAGAATTATGTAAAAGAATTGATGTAAGTCATTGTTTCCAAGAGAAAGGGAGACCGGAGTGTAAAAAAGCGTTGTTTTTGGACGGCAATGAAGAAATGACTGTTTTGCGATTTCTCCTGCTCAGAAAGACTTAGAAAGTTGATAATTGTGGGCAATGTTAGAAATGTCATGAGAAACAAGAATTATGTAAAAGAATTGATGTAAGTCATTGTTTCCAAGAGAAAGGGAGACAGGAGTGTAAAAAAGCATTGTTTTTGGACGGCAATGAAGAAATGACTATGTTTTGCGATTTCTCCTGCTCAGAAAGACTTAGAAAGTTGATAATTGTGGAAAATGTTAGAAATGTCATGAGAAACAAGAATTATGTAAAAGAATTGATGTAAGTCATTGTTTCCAAGAGAAAGGGAGACAGGAGTATAAAAAAGCGTTGTTTTTGGACGCCAATGAAGAAATGACTGTTTTGCGATTTCTCTTGCTCAGAAAGACTTAGAAAGTTGATAATTGTGGGCAATGTTAGAAATGTCATGAGAAACAAGAATTATGTAAAAGAATTGATGTAAGTCATTGTTTCCAAGAGAAAGGGAGACAGGAGTGTAAAAAAGCGTTGTTTTTGGACGGCAATGAAGAAATGACTATGTTTTGCGATTTCTCCTGCTCAGAAAGACTTAGAAAGTTGATAATTGTGGGCAATGTAAGAAATGTCATGAGGAACAAGAATTATGTAAAAGAATTGATGTAAGTCATTGTTTCCAAGAGAAAGGGAGACAGGAGTATAAAAAAGCGTTGTTTTTGGACGCCAATGAAGAAATGACTGTTTTGCGATTTCTCTTGCTCAGAAAGACTTAGAAAGTTGATAATTGTGGGCAATGTTAGAAATGTCATGAGAAACAAGAATTATGTAAAAGAATTGATGTAAGTCATTGTTTCCAAGAGAAAGGGAGACAGGAGTGTAAAAAAGCGTGGTTTTTGGACGGCAATGAAGAATTGACTATGTTTTGCGATTTCTCCTGCTCAGAAAGACTTAGAAAGTTGATAATTGTAGGCAATGTTAAAAATGTCATGAGAAACAAGAATTATGTAAAAAAATTGATGTAAGTCATTGTTTCCAAGAGAAAGGGAGACCGGAGTGTAAAAAAGCGTTGTTTTTGGACACCAATGAAGAAATGACTGTTTTGCGATTTCTCTTGCTCAGAAAGACTTAGAAAGTAGATAATTGTGGGCAATGTTAGAAATGTCATGAGAAACAAGAATTATGTAAAAGAATTGATGTAAGTCATTGTTTCCAAGAGAAAGGGAGACAGGAGTGTAAAAAAGCGTTGTTTTTGGACGGCAATGAAGAAATGACTATGTTTTGCGATTTCTCCTGCTCAAAAAGACTTAGAAAGTTGATAATTGTGGGCAATGTAAGAAATGTCATGAGAAACAAGAATTATGTAAAAGAATTGATGTAAGTCATTGTTTCCAAGAGAAAGGGAGACAGGAGTGTAAAAAAGCGTTGTTTTTGGACGCCAATGAAGAAATGACTGTTTTGCGATTTCTCCTGCTCAGAAAGACTTAGAAAGTTGATAATTGTGGGCAATGTTAGAAATGTCATGAGAAACAAGAATTATGTAAAAGAATTGATGTAAGTCATTGTTTCCAAGAGAAAGGGAGACCGGAGTGTAAAAAAGCGTTGTTTTTGGACGCCAATGAAGAAATGACTATGTTTTGCGATTTCTCCTGCTCAGAAAGACTTAGAAAGTTGATAATTGTGGGCAATGTTAGAAATGTCATGAGAAACAAGAATTATGTAAAAAAATTGATGTAAGTCATTGTTTCCAAGAGAAAGGGAGACCGGAGTGTAAAAAAGCGTTGTTTTTGGACGCCAATGAAGAAATGACTGTTTTGCGATTTCTCTTGCTCAGAAAGACTTAGAAAGTTGATAATTTGTGCAATGTTAGAAATGTCATGAGAAACAAGAATTATGTAAAAGAATTGATGTAAGTCATTGTTTCCAAGAGAAAGGGAGACAGGAGTGTAAAAAAGCGTTGTTTTTGGACGGCAATGAAGAAATGACTATGTTTTGCGATTTCTCCTGCTCAGAAAGACTTAGAAAGTTGATAATTGTGGGCAATGTTAGAAATGTCATGAGAAACAAGAATTATGTAAAAGAATTGATGTAAGTCATTGTTTCCAAGAGAAAGGGAGACCGGAGTGTAAAAAAGCGTTGTTTTTGGACGCCAATGAAGAAATGACTGTTTTGCGATTTCTCTTGCGCAGAAAGACTTAGAAAGTTGATAATTGTGGGCAATGTTAGAAATGTCATGAGAAACAAGAATTATGTAAAAGAATTGATGTAAGTCATTGTTTCCAAGAGAAAGGGAGACAGGAGTGTAAAAAAGCGTGGTTTTTGGACGGCAATGAAGAAATGACTATGTTTTGCGATTTCTCCTGCTCAGAAAGACTTAGAAAGTTGATAATTGTAGGCAATGTTAGAAATGTCATGAGAAACAAGAATTATGTAAAAGAATTGATGTAAGTCATTGTTTCCAAGAGAAAGGGAGACCGGAGTGTAAAAAAGCGTTGTTTTTGGACGGCAATGAAGAAATGACTGTTTTGCGATTTCTCCTGCTCAGAAAGACTTAGAAAGTTGATAATTGTGGGCAATGTTAGAAATGTCATGAGAAACAAGAATTATGTAAAAGAATTGATGTAAGTCATTGTTTCCAAGAGAAAGGGAGACAGGAGTGTAAAAAAGCATTGTTTTTGGACGGCAATGAAGAAATGACTATGTTTTGCGATTTCTCCTGCTCAGAAAGACTTAGAAAGTTGATAATTGTGGAAAATGTTAGAAATGTCATGAGAAACAAGAATTATGTAAAAGAATTGATGTAAGTCATTGTTTCCAAGAGAAAGGGAGACAGGAGTATAAAAAAGCGTTGTTTTTGGACGGCAATGAAGAAATGACTGTTTTGCGATTTCTCTTGCTCAGAAAGACTTAGAAAGTTGATAATTGTGGGCAATGTTAGAAATGTCATGAGAAACAAGAATTATGTAAAAGAATTGATGTAAGTCATTGTTTCCAAGAGAAAGGGAGACAGGAGTGTAAAAAAGCGTTGTTTTTGGACGGCAATGAAGAAATGACTATGTTTTGCGATTTCTCCTGCTCAGAAAGACTAAGAAAGTTGATAATTGTGGGCAATGTAAGAAATGTCATGAGGAACAAGAATTATGTAAAAGAATTGATGTAAGTCATTGTTTCCAAGAGAAAGGGAGACAGGAGTATAAAAAAGCGTTGTTTTTGGACGCCAATGAAGAAATGACTGTTTTGCGATTTCTCTTGCTCAGAAAGACTTAGAAAGTTGATAATTGTGGGCAATGTTAGAAATGTCATGAGAAACAAGAATTATGTAAAAGAATTGATGTAAGTCATTGTTTCCAAGAGAAAGGGAGACAGGAGTGTAAAAAAGCGTGGTTTTTGGACGGCAATGAAGAATTGACTATGTTTTGCGATTTCTCCTGCTCAGAAAGACTTAGAAAGTTGATAATTGTAGGCAATGTTAAAAATGTCATGAGAAACAAGAATTATGTAAAAGAATTGATGTAAGTCATTGTTTCCAAGAGAAAGGGAGACCGGAGTGTAAAAAAGCGTTGTTTTTGGACGGCAATGAAGAAATGACTGTTTTGCGATTTCTTTTGCTCAGAAAGACTTAGAAAGTTGATAATTGTGGGCAATGTTAGAAATGTCATGAGAAACAAGAATTATGTAAAAGAATTGATGTAAGTCATTGTTTCCAAGAGAAAGGGAGACAGGAGTGTAAAGAAGCGTTGTTTTTGGACGGCAATGAAGAAATGACTATGTTTTGCGATTTCTCCTGCTCAGAAAGACTTAGAAAGTTGATAATTGTGGGCAATGTAAGAAATGTCATGAGAAACAAGAATTATGTAAAAGAATTGATGTAAGTCATTGTTTCCAAGAGAAAGGGAGACAGGAGTGTAAAAAAGCGTTGTTTTTGGACGCCAATGAAGAAATGACTGTTTTGCGATTTCTCTTGCTCAGAAAGACTTAGAAAGTTGATAATTGTGGGCAATGTTAGAAATGTCATGAGAAACAAGATTTATGTAAAAGAATTGATGTAAGTCATTGTTTCCAAGAGAAAGGGAGACAGGAGTGTAAAAAAGCGTTGTTTTTAGACGGCAATGAAGAAATGACTATGTTTTGCGATTTCTCCTGCTCAGAAAGACTTAGAAAGTTGATAATTGTGGGAAATGTTAGAAATGTCATGAGAAACAAGAATTATGTAAAAGAATTGATGTAAGTCATTGTTTCCAAGAGAAAGGGAGACCGGAGTGTAAAAAAGCGTTGTTTTTAGACGGCAATGAAGAAATGACTGTTTTGCGATTTCTCTTGCTCAGAAAGACTTAGAAAGTTGATAATTGTGGGCAATGTTAGAAATGTCATGAGAAACAAGAATTATGTAAAAGAATTGATGTAAGTCATTGTTTCCAAGAGAAAGGGAGACAGGAGTGTAAACAAGCGTTGTTTTTGGACGGCAATGAAGAAATGACTATGTTTTGCGATTTCTCCTGCTCAGAAAGACTTAGAAAGTTGATAATTGTGGGCAATGTAAGAAATGTCATGAGGAACAAGAATTATGTAAAAGAATTGATGTAAGTCATTGTTTCCAAGAGAAAGGGAGACAGGAGTATAAAAAAGCGTTGTTTTTGGACGCCAATGAAGAAATGGACTGTTTTGCGATTTCTCTTGCTCAGAAAGACTTAGAAAGTTGATAATTGTGGGCAATGTTAGAAATGTCATGAGAAACAAGAATTATGTAAAAGAATTGATGTAAGTCATTGTTTCCAAGAGAAAGGGAGACAGGAGTGTAAAAAAGCGTGGTTTTTGGACGCCAATGAAGAATTGACTATGTTTTGCGATTTCTCCTGCTCAGAAAGACTTAGAAAGTTGATAATTGTAGGCAATGTTAGAAATGTCATGAGAAACAAGAATTATGTAAAAGAATTGATGTAAGTCATTGTTTCCAAGAGAAAGGGAGACAGGAGTGTAAAAAAGCGTTGTTTTTGGACGCCAATGAAGAAATGAATGTTTTGCGATTTCTCTTGCTCAGAAAGACTTAGAAAGTTGATAATTGTGGGCAATGTTAGAAATGTCATGAGAAACAAGAATTATGTTAAAAGAATTGATGTAAGTCATTGTTTCCAAGAGAAAGGGAGACAGGAGTGTAAAAAAGCGTTGTTTTTGGGACACCAATGAAGAAATGACTATGTTTTGTGATTTCTCCTGCTCAGAAAGACTTAGAAAGTTAATAATTGTGGGCAATGTTAGAAATGTCATGAGAAACAAGAATTATGTAAAAAAATTGATGTAAGTCATTGTTTCCAAGAGAAAGGGAGACCGGAGTGTAAAAAAGCGTTGTTTTTGGACACCAATGAAGAAATGACTGTTTTGCGATTTCTCTTGCTCAGAAAGACTTAGAAAGTAGATAATTGTGGGCAATGTTAGAAATGTCATGAGAAACAAGAATTATGTAAAAGAATTGATGTAAGTCATTGTTTCCAAGAGAAAGGGAGACAGGAGTGTAAAAAAGCGTTGTTTTTGGACGGCAATGAAGAAATGACTATGTTTTGCGATTTCTCCTGCTCAAAAAGACTTAGAAAGTTGATAATTGTGGGCAATGTAAGAAATGTCATGAGAAACAAGAATTATGTAAAAGAATTGATGTAAGTCATTGTTTCCAAGAGAAAGGGAGACAGGAGTGTAAAAAAGCGTTGTTTTTGACGCCAATGAAGAAATGACTGTTTTGCGATTTCTCCTGCTCAGAAAGACTTAGAAAGTTGATAATTGTGGGCAATGTTAGAAATGTCATGAGAAACAAGAATTATGTAAAAGAATTGATGTAAGTCATTGTTTCCAAGAGAAAGGGAGACCGGAGTGTAAAAAAGCGTTGTTTTTGGACGCCAATGAAGAAATGACTATGTTTTGCGATTTCTCCTGCTCAGAAAGACTTAGAAAGTTGATAATTGTGGGCAATGTTAGAAATGTCATGAGAAACAAGAATTATGTAAAAAATTGATGTAAGTCATTGTTTCCAAGAGAAAGGGAGACCGGAGTGTAAAAAAGCGTTGTTTTTGGACGCCAATGAAGAAATGACTGTTTGCGATTTCTCTTGCTCAGAAAGACTTAGAAAGTTGATAATTTGTGCAATGTTAGAAATGTCATGAGAAACAAGAATTATGTAAAAGAATTGATGTAAGTCATTGTTTCCAAGAGAAAGGGAGACAGGAGTGTAAAAAAGCGTTGTTTTTGGACGGCAATGAAGAAATGGACTATGTTTTTGCGATTTCTCCTGCTCAGAAAGACTTAGAAAGTTGATAATTGTGGGCAATGTTAGAAATGTCATTAGAAACAAGAATTATGTAAAAGAATTGATGTAAGTCATTGTTTCCAAGAGAAGGGAGACCGGAGTGTAAAAAAGCGTTGTTTTTGGACGCCAATGAAGAAATGACTGTTTTGCGATTTCTCTTGCTCAGAAAGACTTAGAAAGTTGATAATTGTGGGCAATGTTAGAAATGTCATGAGAAACAAGAATTATGTAAAAGAATTGATGTAAGTCATTGTTTCCAAGAGAAAGGGAGACAGGAGTGTAAAAAAGCGTGGTTTTTGGACGGCAATGAAGAAATGACTATGTTTTGCGATTTCTCCTGCTCAGAAAGACTTAGAAAGTTGATAATTGTAGGCAATGTTAGAAATGTCATGAGAAACAAGAATTATGTAAAAGAATTGATGTAAGTCATTGTTTCCAAGAGAAAGGGAGACCGGAGTGTAAAAAAGCGTTGTTTTTGGACGGCAATGAGAAATGACTGTTTTGCGATTTCTCCTGCTCAGAAAGACTTAGAAAATTGATAATTGTGGGCAATGTTAGAAATGTCATGAGAAACAAGAATTATGTAAAAGAATGATGTAAGTCATTGTTTCCAAGAGAAAGGGAGACAGGAGTGTAAAAAAGCATTGTTTTTGGACGGCAATGAAGAAATGACTATGTTTTGCGATTTCTCCTGCTCAGAAAGACTTAGAAAGTTGATAATTGTGGAAAATGTTAGAAATGTCATGAGAAACAAGAATTATGTAAAAGAATTCGATGTAAGTCATTGTTTCCAAGAGAAAGGGAGACAGGAGTATAAAAAAGCGTTGTTTTTGGACGCCAATGAAGAAATGACTGTTTTGCGATTTCTCTTGCTCAGAAAGACTTAGAAAGTTGATAATTGTGGGCAATGTTAGAAATGTCATGAGAAACAAGAATTATGTAAAAGAATTGATGTAAGTCATTGTTTCCAAGAGAAAGGGAGACAGGAGTGTAAAAAAGCGTTGTTTTTGGACGGCAATGAAGAAATGACTATGTTTTGCGATTTCTCCTGCTCAGAAAGACTTAGAAAGTTGATAATTGTGGGCAATGTAAGAAATGTCATGAGGAACAAGAATTATGTAAAAGAATTGATGTAAGTCATTGTTTCCAAGAGAAAGGGAGACAGGAGTATAAAAAAGCGTTGTTTTTGGACGCCAATGAAGAAAATGACTGTTTTGCGATTTCTCTTGCTCAGAAAGACTTAGAAAGTTGATAATTGTGGGCAATGTTAGAAATGTCATGAGAAACAAGAATTATGTAAAAGAATTGATGTAAGTCATTGTTTCCAAGAGAAAGGGAGACAGGAGTGTAAAAAAGCGTGGTTTTTGGACGGCAATGAAGAATTGACTATGTTTTGCGATTTCTCCTGCTCAGAAAGACTTAGAAAGTTGATAATTGTAGGCAATGTTAAAAATGTCATGAGAAACAAGAATTATGTAAAAAAATTGATGTAAGTCATTGTTTACAAGAGAAAGGGAGACCGGAGTGTAAAAAAGCGTTGTTTTTGGACACCAATGAAGAAATGACTGTTTTGCGATTTCTCTTGCTCAGAAAGACTTAGAAAGTAGATAATTGTGGGCAATGTTAGAAATGTCATGAGAAACAAGAATTATGTAAAAGAATTGATGTAAGTCATTGTTTCCAGAGAAAGGGAGACAGGAGTGTAAAAAAGCGTTGTTTTTGGACGGCAATGAAGAAATGACTATGTTTTGCGATTTCTCCTGCTCAAAAAGACTTAGAAAGTTGATAATTGTGGGCAATGTAAGAAATGTCATGAGAAACAAGAATTATGTAAAAGAATTGATGTAAGTCATTGTTTCCAAGAGAAAGGGAGACAGGAGTGTAAAAAAGCGTTGTTTTTGGACGCCAATGAAGAAATGACTGTTTTGCGATTTCTCCTGCTCAGAAAGACTTAGAAAGTTGATAATTGTGGGCAATGTTAGAAATGTCATGAGAAACAAGAATTATGTAAAAGAATTGATGTAAGTCATTGTTTCCAAGAGAAAGGGAGACCGGAGTGTAAAAAAGCGTTGTTTTTGACGCCAATGAAGAAATGACTATGTTTTGCGATTTCTCCTGCTCAGAAAGACTTAGAAAGTTGATAATTGTGGGCAATGTTAGAAATGTCATGAGAAACAAGAATTATGTAAAAAAATTGATGTAAGTCATTGTTTCCAAGAGAAAGGGAGACCGGAGTGTAAAAAAGCGTTGTTTTTGGACGCCAATGAAGAAATGACTGTTTTGCGATTTCTCTTGCTCAGAAAGACTTAGAAAGTTGATAATTTGTGCAATGTTAGAAATGTCATGAGAAACAAGAATTATGTAAAAGAATTGATGTAAGTCATTGTTTCCAAGAGAAAGGGAGACAGGAGTGTAAAAAAGCGTTGTTTTTGGACGGCAATGAAGAAATGACTATGTTTTGCGATTTCTCCTGCTCAGAAAGACTTAGAAAGTTGATAATTGTGGGCAATGTTAGAAATGTCATGAGAAACAAGAATTATGTAAAAGAATTGATGTAAGTCATTGTTTCCAAGAGAAAGGGAGACCGGAGTGTAAAAAAGCGTTGTTTTTGGACGCCAATGAAGAAATGACTGTTTTGCGATTTCTCTTGCTCAGAAAGACTTAGAAAGTTGATAATTGTGGGCAATGTTAGAAATGTCATGAGAAACAAGAATTATGTAAAAGAATTGATGTAAGTCATTGTTTCCAAGAGAAAGGGAGACAGGAGTGTAAAAAAGCGTGGTTTTTGGACGGCAATGAAGAATTGACTATGTTTTGCGATTTCTCCTGCTCAGAAAGACTTAGAAAGTTGACAATTGTAGGCAATGTTAAAAATGTCATGAGAAACAAGAATTATGTAAAAGAATTGATGTAAGTCATTGTTTCCAAGAGAAAGGGAGACCGGAGTGTAAAAAAGCGTTGTTTTTGGACGGCAATGAAGAAATGACTGTTTTGCGATTTCTTTTGCTCAGAAAGACTTAGAAAGTTGATAATTGTGGGCAATGTTAGAAATGTCATGAGAAACAAGAATTATGTAAAAGAATTGATGTAAGTCATTGTTTCCAAGAGAAAGGGAGACAGGAGTGTAAAGAAGCGTTGTTTTTGGACGGCAATGAAGAAATGACTATGTTTTGCGATTTCTCCTGCTCAGAAAGACTTAGAAAGTTGATAATTGTGGGCAATGTAAGAAATGTCATGAGAAACAAGAATTATGTAAAAGAATTGATGTAAGTCATTGTTTCAAGAGAAAGGAGACAGGAGTGTAAAAAAGCGTTGTTTTTGGACGCCAATGAAGAAATGACTGTTTGCGATTTCTCTTGCTCAGAAAGACTTAGAAAGTTGATAATTGTGGGCAATGTTAGAAATGTCATGAGAAACAAGATTTATGTAAAAGAATTGATGTAAGTCATTGTTTCCAAGAGAAAGGGAGACAGGAGTGTAAAAAAGCGTTGTTTTAGACGGCAATGAAGAAATGACTATGTTTTGCGATTTCTCCTGCTCAGAAAGACTTAGAAAGTTGATAATTGTGGGAAATGTTAGAAATGTCATGAGAAACAAGAATTATGTAAAAGAATTGATGTAAGTCATTGTTTCCAAGAGAAAGGGAGACCGGAGTGTAAAAAAGCGTTGTTTTTAGACGGCAATGAAGAAATGACTGTTTTGCGATTTCTCTTGCTCAGAAAGACTTAGAAAGTTGATAATTGTGGCAATGTTAGAAATGTCATGAGAAACAAGAATTATGTAAAAGAATTGATGTAAGTCATTGTTTCCAAGAGAAAGGGAGACAGGAGTGTAAAAAAGCGTTGTTTTTGGACGGCAATGAAGAAATGACTATGTTTTGCGATTTCTCCTGCTCAGAAAGACTTAGAAAGTTGATAATTGTGGGCAATGTAAGAAATGTCATGAGGAACAAGAATTATGTAAAAGAATTGATGTAAGTCATTGTTTCCAAGAGAAAGGGAGACAGGAGTATAAAAAAGCGTTGTTTTTGGACGCCAATGAAGAAATGACTGTTTTGCGATTTCTCTTGCTCAGAAAGACTTAGAAAGTTGATAATTGTGGGCAATGTTAGAAATGTCATGAGAAAACAAGAATTATGTAAAAGAATTGATGTAAGTGATTGTTTCCAAGAGAAAGGGAGACAGGAGTGTAAAAAAGCGTGGTTTTTGGACGGCAATGAAGAATTGACTATGTTTTGCGATTTCTCCTGCTCAGAAAGACTTAGAAAGTTGATAATTGTAGCAATGTTAGAAATGTCATGAGAAACAAGAATTATGTAAAAGAATTGATGTAAGTCATTGTTTCCAAGAGAAAGGGAGACCGAGTGTAAAAAAGCGTTGTTTTTGGACGGCAATGAAGAAATGACTGTTTTGCGATTTCTTTTGCTCAGAAAGACTTAGAAAGTTGATAATTGTGGGCAATGTTAGAAATGTCATGAGAAACAAGAATTATGTAAAAGAATTGATGTAAGTCATTGTTTCCAAGAGAAAGGGAGACAGGAGTGTAAAAAAGCGTTGTTTTTTGGACGGCAATGAAGAAATGACTATGTTTTGCGATTTCTCCTGCTCAAAAAGACTTAGAAAGTTGATAATTGTGGGCAATGTAAGAAATGTCATGAGAAACAAGAATTATGTAAAAGAATTGATGTAAGTCATTGTTTCCAAGAGAAAGGGAGACAGGAGTGTAAAAAAGCGTTGTCTTTTGGACGCCAATGAAGAAATGACTGTTTTGCGATTTCTCCTGCTCAGAAAGACTTAGAAAGTTGATAATTGTGGGCAATGTTAGAAATGTCATGAGAAACAAGAATTATGTAAAAGAATTGATGTAAGTCATTGTTTCCAAGAGAAAGGGAGACCGGAGTGTAAAAAAGCGTTGTTTTTGGACGCCAATGAAGAAATGACTATGTTTTGCGATTTCTCCTGCTCAGAAAGACTTAGAAAGTTGATAATTGTGGGCAATGTTAGAAATGTCATGAGAAACAAGAATTATGTAAAAAAATTGATGTAAGTCATTGTTTCCAAGAGAAAGGGAGACCGGAGTGTAAAAAAGCGTTGTTTTTGGACGCCAATGAAGAAATGACTGTTTTGCGATTTCTCTTGCCTCAGAAAGACTTAGAAAGTTGATAATTTGTGCAATGTTAGAAATGTCATGAGAAACAAGAATTATGTAAAAGAATTGATGTAAGTCATTGTTTCCAAGAGAAAGGGAGACAGGAGTGTAAAAAAGCGTTGTTTTTGGACGGCAATGAAGAAATGACTATGTTTTGCGATTTCTCCTGCTCAGAAAGACTTAGAAAGTTGATAATTGTGGGCAATGTTAGAAATGTCATTAGAAACAAGAATTATGTAAAAGAATTGATGTAAGTCATTGTTTCCAAGAGAAAGGGAGACCGGAGTGTAAAAAAGCGTTGTTTTTGGACGCCAATGAAGAAATGACTGTTTTGCGATTTCTCTTGCTCAGAAAGACTTAGAAGTTGATAATTGTGGGCAATGTTAGAAATGTCATGAGAAACAAGAATTATGTAAAAGAATTGATGTAAGTCATTGTTTCCAAGAGAAAGGGAGACAGGAGTGTAAAAAAGCGTGGTTTTGGACGGCAATGAAGAAATGACTATGTTTTGCGATTTCTCCTGCTCAGAAAGACTTAGAAAGTTGATAATTGTAGGCAATGTTAGAAATGTCATGAGAAACAAGAATTATGTAAAAGAATTGATGTAAGTCATTGTTTCCAAGAGAAAGGGAGACCGGAGTGTAAAAAAGCGTTGTTTTTGGACGGCAATGAAGAAATGACTGTTTGCGATTTCTCCTGCTCAGAAAGACTTAGAAAGTTGATAATTGTGGGCAATGTTAGAAATGTCATGAGAAACAAGAATTATGTAAAAGAATTGATGTAAGTCATTGTTTCAAGAGAAAGGGAGACAGGAGTGTAAAAAAGCATTGTTTTTGGACGGCAATGAAGAAATGACTATGTTTTGCGATTTCTCCTGCTCAGAAAGACTTAGAAAGTTGATAATTGTGGAAAATGTTAGAAATGTCATGAGAAACAAGAATTATGTAAAAGAATTGATGTAAGTCATTGTTTCCAAGAGAAAGGGAGACAGGAGTATAAAAAAGCGTTGTTTTGGACGCCAATGAAGAAATGACTGTTTTGCGATTTCTCTTGCTCAGAAAGACTTAGAAAGTTGATAATTGTGGGCAATGTTAGAAATGTCATGAGAAACAAGAATTATGTAAAAGAATTGATGTAAGTCATTGTTTCCAAGAGAAAGGGAGACAGGAGTGTAAAAAAGCGTTGTTTTTGGACGGCAATGAAGAAATGACTATGTTTTGCGATTTCTCCTGCTCAGAAAGACTTAGAAAGTTGATAATTGTGGGCAATGTAAGAAATGTCATGAGGAACAAGAATTATGTAAAAGAATTGATGTAAGTCATTGTTTCCAAGAGAAAGGGAGACAGGAGTATAAAAAAGCGTTGTTTTTGGACGCCAATGAAGAAATGACTGTTTTGCGATTTCTCTTGCTCAGAAAGACTTAGAAAGTTGATAATTGTGGGCAATGTTAGAAATGTCATGAGAAACAAGAATTATGTAAAAGAATTGATGTAAGTCATTGTTTCCAAGAGAAAGGGAGACAGAGTGTAAAAAAGCGTGGTTTTTGGACGGCAATGAAGAATTGACTATGTTTTGCGATTTCTCCTGCTCAGAAAGACTTAGAAAGTTGATAATTGTAGGCAATGTTAAAATGTCATGAGAAACAAGAATTATGTAAAAAAATTGATGTAAGTCATTGTTTCCAAGAGAAAGGGAGACCGGAGTGTAAAAAAGCGTTGTTTTTGGACACCAATGAAGAAATGACTGTTTTGCGATTTCTCTTGCTCAGAAAGACTTAGAAAGTAGATAATTGTGGGCAATGTTAGAAATGTCATGAGAAACAAGAATTATGTAAAAGAATTGATGTAAGTCATTGTTTCCAAGAGAAAGGGAGACAGGAGTGTAAAAAAGCGTTGTTTTTGGACGGCAATGAAGAAATGACTATGTTTTGCGATTTCTCCTGCTCAAAAAGACTTAGAAAGTTGATAATTGTGGGCAATGTAAGAAATGTCATGAGAAACAAGAATTATGTAAAAGAATTGATGTAAGTCATTGTTTCCAAGAGAAAGGGAGACAGGAGTGTAAAAAAGCGTTGTTTTTGGACGCCAATGAAGAAATGACTGTTTGCGATTTCTCCTGCTCAGAAAGACTTAGAAAGTTGATAATTGTGGGCAATGTTAGAAATGTCAAGAGAAACAAGAATTATGTAAAAGAATTGATGTAAGTCATTGTTTCCAAGAGAAAGGGAGACCGGAGTGTAAAAAAGCGTTGTTTTTGGACGCCAATGAAGAAATGACTATGTTTTGCGATTTCTCCTGCTCAGAAAGACTTAGAAAGTTGATAATTGTGGGCAATGTTAGAAATGTCATGAGAAACAAGAATTATGTAAAAAAATTGATGTAAGTCATTGTTTCCAAGAGAAAGGGAGACCGGAGTGTAAAAAAGCGTTGTTTTTGGACGCCAATGAAGAAATGACTGTTTTGCGATTTCTCTTGCTCAGAAAGACTTAGAAAGTTGATAATTTGTGCAATGTTAGAAATGTCATGAGAAACAAGAATTATGTAAAAGAATTGATGTAAGTCATTGTTTTCCAAGAGAAAGGGAGACAGGAGTGTAAAAAAGCGTTGTTTTTGGACGGCAATGAAGAAATGACTATGTTTTGCGATTTCTCCTGCTCAGAAAGACTTAGAAAGTTGATAATTGTGGGCAATGTTAGAAATGTCATGAGAAACAAGAATTATGTAAAAGAATTGATGTAAGTCATTGTTTCCAAGAGAAAGGGAGACCGGAGTGTAAAAAAGCGTTGTTTTTGGACGCCAATGAAGAAATGACTGTTTTGCGATTTCTCTGCTCAGAAAGACTTAGAAAGTTGATAATTGTGGGCAATGTTAGAAATGTCATGAGAACAAGAATTATGTAAAAGAATTGATGTAAGTCATTGTTTCCAAGAGAAAGGGAGACAGGAGTGTAAAAAAGCGTGGTTTTTGGACGGCAATGAAGAATTGACTATGTTTTGCGATTTCTCCTGCTCAGAAAGACTTAGAAAGTTGATAATTGTAGGCAATGTTAAAAATGTCATGAGAAACAAGAATTATGTAAAAGAATTGATGTAAGTCATTGTTTCCAAGAGAAAGGGAGACCGGAGTGTAAAAAAGCGTTGTTTTTGGACGGCAATGAAGAAATGACTGTTTTGCGATTTCTTTTGCTCAGAAAGACTTAGAAAGTTGATAATTGTGGGCAATGTTAGAAATGTCATGAGAAACAAGAATTATGTAAAAGAATTGATGTAAGTCATTGTTTCCAAGAGAAAGGGAGACAGGAGTGTAAAGAAGCGTTGTTTTTGGACGGCAATGAAGAAATGACTATGTTTTGCGATTTCTCCTGCTCAGAAAGACTTAGAAAGTTGATAATTGTGGGCAATGTAAGAAAATGTCATGAGAAACAAGAATTATGTAAAAGAATTGATGTAAGTCATTGTTTCCAAGAGAAAGGGAGACAGGAGTGTAAAAAAGCGTTGTTTTTGGACGCCAATGAAGAAATGACTGTTTTGCGATTTCTCTTGCTCAGAAAGACTTAGAAAGTTGATAATTGTGGGCAATGTTAGAAATGTCATGAGAAACAAGATTTATGTAAAAGAATTGATGTAAGTCATTGTTTCCAAGAGAAAGGGAGACAGGAGTGTAAAAAAGCGTTGTTTTTAGACGGCAATGAAGAAATGACTATGTTTTGCGATTTCTCCTGCTCAGAAAGACTTAGAAAGTTGATAATTGTGGAAATGTTAGAAATGTCATGAGAAACAAGAATTATGTAAAAGAATTGATGTAAGTCATTGTTTCCAAGAGAAAGGGAGACCGGAGTGTAAAAAAGCGTTGTTTTTAGACGGCAATGAAGAAATGACTGTTTTGCGATTTCTCTTGCTCAGAAAGACTTAGAAAGTTGATAATTGTGGCAATGTTAGAAATGTCATGAGAAACAAGAATTATGTAAAAGAATTGATGTAAGTCATTGTTTCCAAGAGAAAGGGAGACAGGAGTGTAAAAAAGCGTTGTTTTTGGACGGCAATGAAGAAATGACTATGTTTTGCGATTTCTCCTGCTCAGAAAGACTTAGAAAGTTGATAATTGTGGGCAATGTAAGAAATGTCATGAGGAACAAGAATTATGTAAAAGAATTGATGTAAGTCATTGTTTCCAAGAGAAAGGGAGACAGGAGTATAAAAAAGCGTGTTTTTGGACGCCAATGAAGAAATGACTGTTTTGCGATTTCTCTTGCTCAGAAAGACTTAGAAAGTTGATAATTGTGGGCAATGTTAGAAATGTCATGAGAAACAAGAATTATGTAAAAGAATTGATGTAAGTGATTGTTTCCAAGAGAAAGGGAGACAGGAGTGTAAAAAAGCGTGGTTTTTGGACGGCAATGAAGAATTGACTATGTTTTGCGATTTCTCCTGCTCAGAAAGACTTAGAAAGTTGATAATTGTAGGCAATGTTAGAAATGTCATGAGAAACAAGAATTATGTAAAAGAATTGATGTAAGTCATTGTTTCCAAGAGAAAGGGAGACCGGAGTGTAAAAAAGCGTTGTTTTTGGACGGCAATGAAGAAATGACTGTTTTGCGATTTCTTTTGCTCAGAAAGACTTAGAAAGTTGATAATTGTGGGCAATGTTAGAAATGTCATGAGAAACAAGAATTATGTAAACGAATTGATGTAAGTCATTGTTTCCAAGAGAAAGGGAGACAGGAGTGTAAAGAAGCGTTGTTTTTGGACGGCAATGAAGAAATGACTATGTTTTGCGATTTCTCCTGCTCAGAAAGACTTAGAAAGTTGATAATTGTGGGCAATGTAAGAAATGTCATGAGAAACAAGAATTATGTAAAAGAATTGATGTAAGTCATTGTTTCCAAGAGAAAGGGAGACCGGAGTGTAAAAAAGCGTTGTTTTTGGACGCCAATGAAGAAATGACTGTTTTGCGATTTCTCCTGCTCAGAAAGACTTAGAAAGTTGATAATTGTGGGCAATGTTAGAAATGTCATGAGAAACAAGAATTATGTAAAAGAATTGATGTAAGTCATTGTTTCCAAGAGAAAGGGAGACAGGAGTGTAAAAAAGCGTGGTTTTTGGACGGCAATGAAGAAATGACTATGTTTTGCGATTTCTCCTGCTCAGAAAGACTTAGAAAGTTGATAATTGTAGGCAATGTTAGAAATGTCATGAGAAACAAGAATTATGTAAAAGAATTGATGTAAGTCATTGTTTCCAAGAGAAAGGGAGACCGGAGTGTAAAAAAGCGTTGTTTTTGGACGGCAATGAAGAAATGACTGTTTTGCGATTTCTCCTGCTCAGAAAGACTTAGAAAGTTGATAATTGTGGGCAATGTTAGAAATGTCATGAGAAACAAGAATTATGTAAAAGAATTGATGTAAGTCATTGTTTCCAAGAGAAAGGGAGACAGGAGTGTAAAAAAGCATTGTTTTTGGACGGCAATGAAGAAATGACTATGTTTTGCGATTTCTCCTGCTCAGAAAGACTTAGAAAGTTGATAATTGTGGAAAATGTTAGAAATGTCATGAGAAACAAGAATTATGTAAAAGAATTGATGTAAGTCATTGTTTCCAAGAGAAAGGGAGACAGGAGTATAAAAAAGCGTTGTTTTTGGACGCCAATGAAGAAATGACTGTTTTGCGATTTCTCTTGCTCAGAAAGACTTAGAAAGTTGATAATTGTGGGCAATGTTAGAAATGTCATGAGAAACAAGAATTATGTAAAAGAATTGATGTAAGTCATTGTTTCCAAGAGAAAGGGAGACAGGAGTGTAAAAAAGCGTTGTTTTTGGACGGCAATGAAGAAATGACTATGTTTTGCGATTTCTCCTGCTCAGAAAGACTTAGAAAGTTGATAATTGTGGGCAATGTAAGAAATGTCATGAGGAACAAGAATTATGTAAAAGAATTGATGTAAGTCATTGTTTCCAAGAGAAAGGGAGACAGGAGATAAAAAAGCGTTGTTTTTGGACGCCAATGAAGAAATGACTGTTTTGCGATTTCTCTTGCTCAGAAAGACTTAGAAAGTTGATAATTGTGGCAATGTTAGAAATGTCATGAGAAACAAGAATTATGTAAAAGAATTGATGTAAGTCATTGTTTCCAAGAGAAAGGGAGACAGGAGTGTAAAAAAGCGTGGTTTTTGGACGGCAATGAAGAATTGACTATGTTTTGCGATTTCTCCTGCTCAGAAAGACTTAGAAAGTTGATAATTGTAGGCAATGTTAAAAATGTCATGAGAAACAAGAATTATGTAAAAAAATTGATGTAAGTCATTGTTTCCAAGAGAAGGGAGACCGGAGTGTAAAAAAGCGTTGTTTTTGGACACCAATGAAGAAATGACTGTTTTGCGATTTCTCTTGCTCAGAAAGACTTAGAAAGTAGATAATTGTGGGCAATGTTAGAAATGTCATGAGAAACAAGAATTATGTAAAAGAATTGATGTAAGTCATTGTTTCCAAGAGAAAGGGAGACAGGAGTGTAAAAAAGCGTTGTTTTTGGACGGCAATGAAGAAATGACTATGTTTTGCGATTTCTCCTGCTCAAAAAGACTTAGAAAGTTGATAATTGTGGGCAATGTAAGAAATGTCATGAGAAACAAGAATTATGTAAAAGAATTGATGTAAGTCATTGTTTCCAAGAGAAAGGGAGACAGGAGTGTAAAAAAGCGTTGTTTTTGGACGCCAATGAAGAAATGACTGTTTTGCGATTTCTCCTGCTCAGAAAGACTTAGAAAGTTGATAATTGTGGGCAATGTTAGAAATGTCATGAGAAACAAGAATTATGTAAAAGAATTGATGTAAGTCATTGTTTCCAAGAGAAAGGGAGACCGGAGTGTAAAAAAGCGTTGTTTTTGGACGCCAATGAAGAATGACTATGTTTTGCGATTTCTCCTGCTCAGAAAGACTTAGAAAGTTGATAATTGTGGGCAATGTTAGAAATGTCATGAGAAACAAGAATTATGTAAAAAAATTGATGTAAGTCATTGTTTCCAAGAGAAAGGGAGACCGGAGTGTAAAAAGCGTTGTTTTTGGACGCCAATGAAGAAATGACTGTTTTGCGATTCTCTTGCTCAGAAAGACTTAGAAAGTTGATAATTTGTGCAATGTTAGAAATGTCATGAGAAACAAGATTATGTAAAAGAATTGATGTAAGTCATTGTTCCAAGAGAAAGGGAGACAGGAGTGTAAAAAAAGCGTTGTTTTTGGACGGCAATGAAGAAATGACTATGTTTTGCGATTTCTCCTGCTCAGAAAGACTTAGAAAGTTGATAATTGTGGGCAATGTTAGAAATGTCATGAGAAACAAGAATTATGTAAAAGAATTGATGTAAGTCATTGTTTCAAGAGAAAGGGAGACCGGAGTGTAAAAAAGCGTTGTTTTTGGACGCCAATGAAGAAATGACTGTTTTGCGATTTCTCTTGCTCAGAAAGACTAGAAAGTTGATAATTGTGGCAATGTTAGAAATGTCATGAGAAACAAGAATTATGTAAAAGAATTGATGTAAGTCATTGTTCCAAGAGAAAGGGAGACAGGAGTGTAAAAAAGCGTTGTTTTTGGACGGCAATGAAGAAATGACTATGTTTTGCGATTTCTCCTGCTCAGAAAGACTTAGAAAGTTGATAATTGTGGGCAATGTTAGAAATGTCATGAGAAACAAGAATTATGTAAAAGAATTGATGTAAGTCATTGTTTCCAAGAGAAAGGGAGACCGGAGTGTAAAAAAGCGTTGTTTTTGGACGCCAATGAAGAAATGACTGTTTTGCGATTTCTCTTGCTCAGAAAGACTTAGAAAGTTGATAATTGTGGGCAATGTTAGAAATGTCATGAGAAACAAGAATTATGTAAAAGAATTGATGTAAGTCATTGTTTCCAAGAGAAAGGGAGACAGGAGTGTAAAAAAGCGTTGTTTTTGGACGGCAATGAAGAAATGACTATGTTTTGCGATTTCTCCTGCTCAGAAAGACTTAGAAAGTTGATAATTGTGGGCAATGTTAAGAAATGTCATGAGAAACAAGAATTATGTAAAAGAATTGATGTAAGTCATTGTTTCCAAGAGAAAGGGAGACCGGAGTGTAAAAAAGCGTTGTTTTTGGACGCCAATGAAGAAATGACTGTTTTGCGATTTCTCTTGCTCAGAAAGACTTAGAAAGTTGATAATTGTGGGCAATGTTAGAAATGTCATGAGAAACAAGAATTATGTAAAAGAATTGATGTAAGTCATTGTTTCCAAGAGAAAGGGAGACAGGAGTGTAAAAAGCGTTGTTTTTGGACGGCAATGAAGAAATGACTATGTTTTGCGATTTCTCCTGCTCAGAAAGACTTAGAAAGTTGATAATTGTGGGGCAATGTTAGAAATGTCATGAGAAACAAGAATTATGTAAAAGAATTGAGTGTAAGTCATTGTTTCCAAGAGAAAGGGAGACAGGAGTGTAAAAAAGCGTTGTTTTTGACGGCCAATGAAGAAATGACTGTTTTGCGATTTCTCTTGCTCAGAAAGACTTAGAAAGTTGATAATTGTGGGCATGTAGAAATGTCATGAGAAACAAGATTTATGTAAAAGAATTGATGTAAGTCATTGTTTCCAAGAGAAAGGGAGACAGGAGTGTAAAAAAGCGTTGTTTTTGGACGGCAATGAAGAAATGACTATGTTTTGCGATTTTCTCCTGCTCAGAAAGACTTAGAAAGTTGATAATTGTGGGCAATGTAAGAAATGTCATGAGGAACAAGAATTATGTAAAAGAATTGATGTAAGTCATTGTTTCCAAGAGAAGGGAGACCGGAGTATAAAAAAGCGTTGTTTTTGGACGCAATGAAGAAATGACTGTTTTGCGATTTCTCTTGCTCAGAAAGACTTAGAAAGTTGATAATTGTGGGCAATGTTAGAAATGTCATGAGAAACAAGAATTATGTAAAAGAATTGATGTAAGTGATTGTTTCCAAGAGAAAGGGAGACAGGAGTGTAAAAAGCGTGGTTTTTGGACGGCAATGAAGAATTGACTATGTTTTGCGATTTCTCCTGCTCAGAAAGACTTAGAAAGTTGATAATTGTAGGCAATGTTAGAAATGTCATGAGAACAAGAATTATGTAAAAGAATTGATGTAAGTCATTGTTTCCAAGAGAAAGGGAGACAGGAGTGTAAAAAAGCGTTGTTTTTGGACGGCAATGAAGAAATGACTGTTTTGCGATTTCTTTTGCTCAGAAAGACTTAGAAAGTTGATCAATTGTGGGCAATGTTAGAAATGTCATGAGAAACAAGAATTATGTAAACGAATTGATGTAAGTCATTGTTTCCAAGAGAAAGGGAGACAGGAGTGTAAAGAAGCGTTGTTTTTGGACGGCAATGAAGAATGACTATGTTTTTTGCGATTTCTCCTGCCTCAGAAAGACTTAGAAAGTTGATAATTGTGGGCAATGTAAGAAATGTCATGAGAAACAAGAATTATGTAAAAGAATTGATGTAAGTCATTGTTTCCAAGAGAAAGGGAGACCGGAGTGTAAAAAAGCGTTGTTTTTGGACGCCAATGAAGAAATGACTGTTTTGCGATTTCTCCTGCTCAGAAAGACTTAGAAAGTTGATAATTGTGGGCAATGTTAGAAATGTCATGAGAAACAAGAATTATGTAAAAGAATTGATGTAAGTCATTGTTTCCAAGAGAAAGGGAGACAGGAGTGTAAAAAAGCGTTGTTTTTGGACGGCAATGAAGAAATGACTATGTTTTGCGATTTCTTCTGCTCAGAAAGACTTAGAAAGTTGATAATTGTGGGAAATGTTAGAAATGTCATGAGAAACAAGAATTATGTAAAAGAATTGATGTAAGTCATTGTTTCCAAGAGAAAGGGAGACCGGAGTGTAAAAA